>NW_027187307.1:9593923-9603051 GCF_028583685.1 Petaurus breviceps papuanus | reverse complement strand
AGAGAGAGACAGAGAGAGAGACAGAGAGAGACAGAGAGAGAGAGAGACAGAGAGAGAGAGAGACAGAGAGACAGAGAGAGAGACAGAGAGAGAGACAGAGAGAGAGAGACAGAGACGGAGACAGAGAGAGAGACAGACAGAGACAGAGACAGAGGGAGACAGAGACAAAGACAGATACAGAGATAGAGACAGAGAGAGAATGTGTGAAAAATTGAAATGGCAAGGGCTGTTACAAAAAGAAAATGTGTGAAAAATTGAAATGACAAAGGCTGTTAGCAGCTTGTCTCATAGTCACAGTCAAACAGAAATGGCTGCTGGCAATCTGAACAGTTAAAAGATAAAAGGATAGAAGGTGTGGCTCATTGAGGAAGTCCTGTAGACACAGTGGTCATTTGTCCTTTCCTAAAACTAGAGGGATAAATGGGACTCAGGAAAATATAAAAGGATAGGTTTTTTTTTTTTTATCCTCCATCTAAGTCTTACTTGTATAAGGCCCCTAATGGATGGTGTCCTAAAAGGCATCCTGTTCTGATATATGTTGTTTTCTTCAGATAGTAAAATTTTCAGATTAATACCTGTAATGTGTTATTACTCCATTTCTCACTTTTCTCACAGAATAAAAATCAAAGAACTTTTTCTATTGGAAAACATAGAACATACATGAGTTAGCAGAAGTAGTTGTCACACATGATTGGAAAACAACTTAGTAAGGGAATAAGCATTTATATATGCTAGGTACTACACTAAGTACTTTACAAATACAAACTCACTTGGTTCTCACAACAACACTGAGAGGTAGTTGATGTAATTATCCTGATTTTACAGATGAAGAAACTGGAACAAACAGAAGTTAAGTAACTTTTCCAGGATTATACAGGTAGTGTCTTCAGTCATATTTGAACTCAGATTCAGGTCCTTCCTGGCTCTAGGCCCAGGGTTCTTACCACTGTACTACCAAATGTCAAACTTAGCAAGGCAAACTAAAGCAGATTTAGCAAAAGATCCAAGTAAAGATCAAAAGGGTTGGCAGATGAGTTGACACTGGCACATAAATAACAGATCCCTCAATTGTAACAAAGACTATGAGGTACAGAAGTGATAAAAACTATGTATCTGGATTAAATAGGGGTTGGAAGATCATATAGGAAAAGAAATGGTATTCACCACTGTGGCACCAGCCCTAGTGATGGGTGGAGAGGAGTCCACATTTACTTAGTTTACTGGAACATCCCCAGTCAATTCAATTTCACATTTACAAGGCTCCTACTATGCACAAGGTACTGTGCTAAATGTTGGAGATACAAGGACAAATACAAAACAATGATTGAACTAAAAAAGCAGATATTCTACAATGGTTATAGCACATGTCTACAAACCAGTACAACACAAGGAAAACAGAGAGAATTGACAATTGGGGGAATCAGGGAAGATTTCCAGCAAGGGTTTCCATATAAGAGTCTTGAATAAAGGATGACAAGGTTTCTGGGAAATGAAGAAAAGGAGAATGTAAACTGGGGAATATCAACACTTGGAGGCAAAAGATGAAGTATCAAGTTCAGGTTGGCTAAAACATAAAGGTTATTATGAAGGAATATATTTTAAATAAGGCTAGAAGTAATGGCTTGGTCAGAGGACCAATAAGATGGAAGAGTAGACATTTTCACTAATCCCCATTAATGCTCAAAAAACAAACAACAAAAAAAGAGATGAAGGATTATTAGGTAGGAGCAGAATAATTATAGTTGAATCCTAAGGATAAGAAAGCAAGAATGCCAATGAGGTTAACAGCTGCATGAATTAACACAGGTAAACTCTGATCCTTAAGGCATTCAGAATCCCTGAACTATAGCTTCTATGCTTTAGTAAGGCACATAAATTGACCCAGGATATTGTACTTTGAGATCAACATAAGCCTTTTCCTCATAAAGCAGAGATTCTTCTACGTCTCCATACTACTGGAAGTGTTTTGGGAACCAGAGAAATTTCCCTGCTGCCACAGAGACTGTGTTATGGTAATATTTCATCACAAGACCCAAACATTAATTCTGCTCAATTCCATGAGGTGAAGAAGGGGGAAATGGAGGAGTCAGAGTATTAGGGTTCCCTCTTCCTGAGGCAGTCCGTAGTTTAGGAAATCTCAAAGCTTCAGAGACTCTTCTCACAATACCAACCTCATGCAATCCAAACCCTACAAAAGATAGCATGCACTAATTCAGCATTGCCAGAGAAGGAAATAAAAAAAAAGAAGTAGGGCAAGGAGCCAGTGTGTGTGTGGCTATATCAGACCTAAAGAAAATGAAACTGAAACCCAGCCCAAGCTCATTCTTTCCCACCCCCTCACCTCCCACCAAGCTACTTTGAGTAGGGACTAATGCTGGTTAAAAGTAAACCTTGTAATGTGGGAAAAGGCCTAGGTAGTATTGCAGTATTGCTTTGGTGGGTATACCCACCACCAAAGGAGGAAGGGGCAAAATGTGAGTAAAATGAGAACGTGAAAAAGCTTTCCAGAGGAAGAAAATACAATTTAATACCAAGAATGCAAACCCAAAAGTGAAGAAGAAGGATGCTAAAATGTGAAGGAAATATGAGTAGTAAAATTGCAAAAAGTTTACAACCTTCTTTAAGTAAATATTATAAGACAAAAGAAACTGAACAATGCCTCAGAAAACATAAAAATTTGTGGAATCTCAAGAGGGCATGGACAACAATAGCATGTTCCAAAATAGTTGCAAAGAGAAATGGAAAGCATAAGAGAAATTAGAAAGGAAGAATGGTAAGAATTTATGGCTTTCAGTGACAGAAAAAAAATAAAAAGAATAGAAAAATCTGAATCTGCAGTGGTGAGTCTCCCCAAAGAAATGATAGCAGAGTGATAGATTTGTAATACAAATATATAGAAGAAAAGAAAAATCAAAAGGTGGAGGGGGGCAAGGCAATAATGCTAAAATAATACTTAATCTCCCTAAAACCAAAAGTCATTGATCTTCAAGACAGGATACATAGATCCAAATTAAGTATCACAGTTTTCACAGAGGGACATGAGAAATAAGAAAACTTTAGCAGTAAAATGCAGGAAAAATAGAAGAAAACTGACCAGAACTAATGATTACAGTTGATCACCAATATACCAATCAAAAGAAATTACAGATAGGCTCCAGGAAAAAAAATAAATCAAGCTCCAATGCATGTGGAGGTTAAATTTAATAATTCTAATGACAAATAGCAAAAGCTCCAAGTACCTAGGTTAAAAAATTTCAACGATATAGACAATTCAAGGAATACAAGAATACTCTGCACCCTTTAGAAATTGCAGAATGGGGGTGGCTAGGTGGTGCAGTGAATAGAGCACTGACCCTGGAATCAGGAAGACCTGAGTTCAAATACAACCTCAGACACTTAAAACTTACTAGCCATGTGACCTTGGAGAAGTCACTTAACCCCAATTGCCCTACCTTACCCCCTCTAAAAAACAAACAAACAAAAAAAGCCAAAAAACAAGAAATTGTAGAATGGAATGGAATAATATATGCTGAAGAGCAAAATGACTCAAGATGCAACTCAAAATGACAAACAGCAAATGCATCCAATTATAATTATTTTAAAAGTTAACATCCAATAAAAGAGAGGAAGTTGAAACATTCCTGAAAAAAAGCATACACCCATAAATGTATTATCTAATTCAAATCAAGAGGCATTTATCAAGCACTTACTATGTCTCAGGTACTGTGCTAAGCACTTGGGATACAAATAAGGCAAAATTTCAACTTTTCAAATACTCCAAAGAACAGAAAAACAAAAATACTAAATAAGCACAACTAGCAAGAAACGAGTGAATACATCAAGAGAAAAACTGATCCATAAGATTTAAAAATAGAAGAATTTTCAAAAGGATTTTTTTTGTTTAAGGACAGAATAGGACAAAGATATAATGGAAATTTAAAAGAATAGGAAAAGTGGTGGAGGACCACACCTGAAATGTTAAGAACTAAAACCTACAACCTCCCTAAAATGTATTTATGGGACTAAATCACAGAATTAATGTGACTAAATGGAGAAACAGGAGGTGGAGGATAAAGGGTAAACAATGAAGGGAAGATAATGTCTTCAGTCTCTTAGAAGGGGCTAGAGGAGAGTGGAAGAGGTGGCTAAGGGGGTAAAAGGATTGAAGGATGAAGAATACAAAACAGAGGTCAAACCCAATGGAGGAAGGATGTCCCACTGATGAGTATTCTTATGGGAAAGAGAAACATATGTAGTGGGAGATGAGGAATTTAAATAGATTCAGTCTGGAGAAGACTATTTCCTCTGAGAGAGTTTTGTGTCTCCACAGATAACATCCTTCCTCAGGAGAAGGGAAATCAGAGTGAGTCAAAGAATAAATCAAAGAAACAATTATTATGTTAAAATGATAATAATGAGACAACACACCAAAATATGTGGAATACAGCTAAAATAGTACTCAAAGAAAAAGCATATCCCTAAAAATATACTTTAACAAAATGGAAAAAGGACTAATGAACAGAATATGCATTTTTTAAAAAACAGAAAGGCAACAAATAAATCCAAAATAAGCACAAAAGACAAAATCTTGAAAAGCAAAGGAGACAAAGATACATCGGAAAACAAAAAAAAAAATCTATAGAACCTACAAAGGAAGCTAAAAGAAGGATCTTTTAAAAGACTTTTTAAAACCCTCAACAAATACTTATCTAACTTGATCAAAAAGAGGACAGAAAATCAAATAAAGAAAATAATAAAGGAACAAGGTGAAATCACAACAAAGCCAGAAGAAATAAAAAGAATTATCAGTACCTTATATGCAGTTATATGCCCATAAAACTGAGAACACAAAGCAAATAAAGGCTTACTTTCAAAAGTAAAAAATACCCAGACTAACAGAACACTAGATAGATATTTGAAATAATCCAACCTCAGAAAGGAAACAGACCTAGCCATAAAAGGAACTATTTAACAGTGAGAGTGAAGGTGGGTTGGGGCTTATTACCTTGCCCTGATGAATTTACAACAGAATTATATCAGACTTTTAAAGAAAAATTAATACCAATACTACATAAACTATTCTCAAAATTGAAAAATAAAGCCCTCATACAAGAATCTTTTTATGATTTAATTTTTATGAAATAAATAAAATGGAAAATTTTGTTTATACAGAATTTAAAAGTTGTTGTACAATGCAGGTAAAATTAGAAGGGAAACATAATTTGAAGAAAGCTTTGAAGCTAGTTAAACGTATAAGAATAAAACTTATCCCCTAATTAATACATGGCTAAAAACTGCAAACATAGTTTTCTAAGGATGAAATCCAATCTGCCAATACCTATTTGAAACTATGTCCCTAAAGTGACTAAAATTGTGCATATCCTTTTACTCAGTGATAAGAGATAAAAGAAAACAGAAAAGGATCGTATGTGCAAATATATTTATAGCAGCTCTTTGTGTGGTAGCAACAGACTAGAAATTAAGGGGCCACCTATTTATATAGAAGGGCTAAAAATTATGGCATATTAATGTAATGAAATACTCCTGTACTGTAAGAAATTATGAAGGGAATTGTTTCAGGGAAATCTGGAAAGATTTCTATAAAATGTTACAGAGTGAAATGATCAGAACAAGGAAAACATTTATATAATAACAACACTATAAAGTCAAAAAACGTTAAAAGATTTAAGAACTGATGAATGCAATGACCAACCATGATTTCAGAGAACTTATCAAGAAGCATGCTAACCACCTCCTAACAAAGAAATAACGGGAAAGGAAAAGAAAGGGTATAAACATTTATTAAGTTTAGGCACTGGACTAAGAGCTTTAAAAATATCTCATTTGATTCTTACAACAACCTGTGAGGCAGGTGTTATCATACCCATTTTACAGTTGGAGAAAATGAGGAAGACAGGTTAAGTGACTTGCCCAGAATCATACAGCCAGTAAGTATCTGAGACTGTATCTGAACTCAGGTTTTCCTTACCCAGCACTTTATTGGTTGAACCTATCATTCAATATTTGTTATGCAGCTACTATGTGCCAGGCACTATTCTAAGTGCTAGGGATACAAAAAGTGTCAAAAGACATTCCTTGCCCTCAAGGAGTTTACAATCTAAAGAAGGAGATAACATGCAATATATATATATGTGTGTGTGTGTGTGTGTGTGTGTGTGTGTGTGTATGTATATATGTGTATATAATTACACACAAAACAAGCTATATATTGAATAAATAGGAAATAATGGAGGGAAGGCGGTGCAATGAAGAGGGGTTGTGAATGCTGACTGATTAGGGAATGGCTAAATAAAGTGTGGTGTCTGAACCTAATGGATCATTACCATACTGTGAAAAAGAATGAACATGATGAATATGCAAAAGCATAGAAAGACCTGCACTAATCAAATATGCCAAAAAAGTAAAAATTAATAAGATGACCCCAAAGAAGAAATATAAGAAGAAACATCCTCCTGCTCCTTTGCAGAGATAAACATTTCATGGTATAATATTGCAAATAATATAAAATTTCTTCAACATGTGGGTTTTGCTGATTTTTCTTTCTTAACTCCTTTTTTACCTCTTTTACAAAATTCTTTGTTCTATAAGGTATGGCTCTGGAAAGAGGAAGTGGCTAAAAGGCAAAACCGGGGTGATGTATAAATAAAAAAATATCATTATAAAAGTAATGAAGGCTGGAAAAGTAGCTATGAGTCAGGTTGTAGATGAAGTTGAATGCATAGCTAAGGAATTTGTATTTTACTCTTTCAGAAATGTAGACTCAAAGTTTTTGAGCAAAGGAATAATTTGTTCAGACCTATGCCTCTGAAATATTATGTTAGCATCTATGTGGAGGATAGATGAGAGAGCAGAGAGAATGGTAGCAAGGAAGCCAATTAGAAGACTGTAATAATCCAAGCAAGAGATAAGTAGGGCCTGAATTGTCAATCAAATGAAGAAGTATTGATTAAAAGTACTGTGTTAGGCTCTGAAGATAAAAAGAGAAAAATGAGACATTATTTGACCTTAAGTAACATACATTCTGTCAGGGTAGACAAGTACACATATAAGCATATATTTATAAAAGTATGGGGTGGCCAGGTGGTGCAATGAGTAAGAGCACTGGTCCCAGATTCGGGAGACCTGGGATTGGGTTCCAGCATCAGATACTAAACACCCACACAAAAATAACTGGCCGTGTAACCTTGAGCAAGTTACTTAATCCCAATTGCTTTAAAAAAAAAAGTACTACAAAGTATTTGGGGTATGGGAAAGAAAAACTAGCAGCTGGGGCATCAAGAAAATTTTTATTTAGAAATTGTCATTTGAACTTACTTTTTAAGGAATCTAGAGATTTTGAGAGGTTGAGGTATAAAGGGGTAATTCATTTTAGGAATGGGAGCCATGTAGAGAAAAAAAAAGCCCAAGACAAATCCCTGAGGAATATACACATTGAAAAGGTTGGAGATGGATGATGCTCTAGCAAAGGGGACTGAGAAGGAACAATCAGAGGAGAATTAGAAGAGGAGAATATCGAAGAAGCCAAAACAGGAAAGTGTGCTCAGCAGGAGGGAATGGTCAACAGTATGAAATGCTTCACAGAGTTCAAGGAGCATGACAGCTATACAAAAGACCAGTATTAACTAATATTTATATAAGGGCTTAAATGTTTGCAAGGCAATATACATATACATGCTTACACATATTTATCTATATGCAGTCAATCCTCAACTTTTATGGGGGTAATATTGCTAGAAAATGGCACAAAATTTTTTTAAAAGACATGAATTTTGTTACATTGAACCTATGGGAAATAATGACTTAGGTTCCCACAACTACGAGAAACTATAATCTTTTACTAGAGATTGCTGAAAATGAACTTTTATGTATAATTCTTTATAACAAAACACTAATTCTGATAATATGCACTTTCCTAACAGTTACCATGAAATAGCCCATGACATGCAAAATAAAGTTGGTAACATGCAAAACATTTTTCTCACTAATAATTCTCTAGAATTCTGTGATCATTTGTGTTACATCTTAATTAAAAAATTATTTCAGACAATGGTCATTTTTCATGATACAGTACCATACTGCATAGGAAATAAAATTTAAAGCTAAAACATTTTTTACCTGAAGCTTACCTTCTACTGTGTCAGATGGTAGTGTGAGGGCACAGTACTATATACTATACTAGTGTAAACCTCTCTACCATGGCTCCCCTCTGAATACCAAAGGAGAGGTTGCTGGGACTTCATTTGCTGCTATTGGAAGACATAGAGACTACTGACGTCATGTACATGATTGCCAACACAAAAGTGAAAATGAGATTACTAATAAAATCACATGAATGCTTGAAGTCGTGAAAGGTAAATGTTGAGGACTGACCATATATGTGTGGGTGTATGTGTATGTATGTGTGTGTGTATGTATGTATCTAGACAGATAATGACACATTATTTAATCTTCACAGAAGCACTATGATACTTCAGGTGCTACTGTTATGTCCATTTTACAGATGAGGAAAATGAGGCTGACAAAGATTAGTCGAGTGCTGGACAGAGCCTTACTACCAAGGTCCAACAGTTACTAAGTGTCTGTGATAGGATTCAATTCAAGTCTTCCTGAATCCACGTCAGGTGTGACTTTACAATCTAGCTGCCTCTAGGCAATTAAGAGATGCTGACTTTTGAAGGAGGGGCTTTTGTAAGCCTTTGTCAGTGAAATGTAGGAAAAATATTGGGTGATAGTTTGAGAGGATGACAAGGTCAAATAAGAAGTGTAGTTTTATTATTGGTTATGTTTTTTTGTTTGGTTTTGATTTTGCTTTATAAAAGAATGAAGTAGACCTGGAATTATTTATAGACAGTGGGGAAAAAACCCCCAGAAGATAGGGAGTCATTAGAAATGACAGAAAGAGGAAATGATAGATGGGGAAAATTCTTGGATGAAACAAGTAGGGATAGGGAAAAAAAATCAACCTACCTTAGAGACAGGAGGAAACCATGGAAGGATTGATGGAAGATATAAAGCAATTTTTAGGTATGGAATACTGAAAAAGAGTGAGCTCATAGCAGCGTAGTAGTAGTAGTAGTAGTAGTAGTAGTAGTAGTAGTAGTAGTAGT
>NW_027187307.1:9510323-9593913 GCF_028583685.1 Petaurus breviceps papuanus | reverse complement strand
GTAGTAGTAGTAGTAGTAGTAGTAGTAGTAGTAGTAGTAGTAGTAGTAGTAGTAGTAGTATGGTGTATATGGCTCTCTCCTTAAAGAGGGCTTGTGGGATAGAAATTTTGAAGAGAGAAAAGATGATTTGGATTTATCAGTGAGGAGAATGGACTAGAAAGTCAATTAAGGAAGGATACAAATTTTTTCAAGAAACAGAGAGAACCCAAGGGGTATTAGATAATATAAATTTGCAAAGAACTCAGTGAGCTGCTGCGACCTACTCAACAGCATTTAGCAGTTCAGCAGCATGAACATAGAAGGTAGCTGGTCGGGGTGATTCAGTGTCAATGTTTGGCAGGATATGAACAGCTGTAGAATATGGGGACAAGACATTCAATGGTAGGAAAAACTGTATATATTTGAACAGATGAAAGACAGGGTCAAGGCTGTAAAGAGAATAAAGAGAGACAAGGGCAAAGTAATTTGGTTGAGAGAAAAATATAGTGTTGGAGAATCACATTAGCTTTTGTGGTTGGCATATCACACTGCTAAGAGTTGAACTTGCAGTCTACTAAAACTTCTGGGTTATTTCTAGTACAACTTCTGTATATCCATGCCTTCCTCATCTCATAATTGTGAAGTTGGGTTGTTTGTACCTGAATGTGACACTTTATATTTATCCCTAATAAATTTCACCTTACTAGATTAAGACCAATGCTATAGCTGGTCAAGATGTCTTCAAATCTCTATTCTGTCTCAATTATGCTATTTATACCTTCTAGCATTGTGTACTAAGAAAACTTGGGGAACATGCCACCTATGCCTTCATCCAAATTATTTACAAAATGTGAAACAGCACAGATCCCTGATGTCATGGCATTAAAGACCTCCTACCTCCTGTCATGGTGATATTGAACCATTAACAACTATTCTTTGAGTCTAGTTTTCCAATTAGTTCTAAACCCATCTAATTGTATTTGTCTACTCCACATCTCTCCATTCACAAAATAGCTTTGTTGAGGTCTGAGTAAACTATCTACAGCATTTCCCTCAACTACCTTACTAATATTGTCAAAATCAGAAATGAGGTCAGTTTGACAAGACTTGTTCTCCATGAAGCCATACTGACTCTTTATGTCACTGCCTCCCTTTCTAAATGTTTATCAAACATGTCTTTCATGATCTCTCTGCAATTTTCCCAGGAATTAAAATCAAGTTTGTTAGCCTATAGCTTGTCGATTATTCTCTTCCCTTTTTTAAAAAAAAAATCAGGACATGTGTGACCTTCTCCAATCTTGTGATAACTCTCAAATCTTCCACAATCTTTCCAATATTGCTGAAAATCCCTTAAGCCAGTTATTCGAATATCTAGAGACGTGGTTCATGGAGACCAGGTGATACTCTGTTCACTATTGTTCTATCTTTCCCAGTGCAAAGGTTAGTCTCTTTGACAGAGAAAATGGAAGGAAAAGAAGAATGGAGCAGCATGTTCCCCTCTCCATTGTCAGTTATTTTCCCATACATCTCAAGGAAAGGTCTTATCCCTTCTCTTGATCCTCCTTTTACTCCCAACGTAGCTTTTTCAAAGTGCACTTGTGGGTTTCCTAGCTTCCCTTGGCAGCCAGCTGGTTTTGAGCTTCAATATCCCTCACACTATTTCACAAGACCATGCTAAAATATTGCAATGATCCTCATTTATCTGGCCTTACTTCCATCTTCTGTATATCTCTTTTTTAAATTCAAATTGTTCTATGAAGTTCCTTGTAAATAAATATCACTCTCTTTAGAAAGATCCTATATTTCCCCCTCATTAGATGTTTCCCTATGGATCTTCAGAATTTTATTCTTCAGAATCTCTCATCCTTCCTGAGGGGACTTCCTTTGTAGAGTTTTACTCTCTCTTTTACTACTTACCTTTCCTCTGAACTCTTTGAAATCGGTTTTCCCAAAACCTATGTGCAATTCAGACTATGCCCACATTTTTCTTCTTTCTCCCAAAGCCTAGGAGTTGAGTGGTTATTTCTGTCCAGTGTTCCTTTCATATTCACCATGTGACCAGTTCCTCCTTGCTAGTGATAATCAAATCTAGAAAATAATGTCCCCTGGTTGGTGCCTCCTCCTTTTGAAGGAGGAAATTATCACTAAGACAAATAAAGTTACTAGCTGCTCTCCTTTTGGTAGACAGAGCACTCCCACATTTGTCTGGAAAGCACAAATCGCCCATCACTGGTCCATTATGCCTCAGTGTGAGGCTTGTGATATTCCCCCAACAATTCATCTATAGTTTCTTTCTGTCACAGTGGTTCTAGATTATACTACTAAGACTAAATTTCCTCTGTTTCTTTCTTCACTGCCTTCACTTTCTTCACTGTCTTGCACCCAAATATTATCTATCATGTTTCCCCCCTTCAGTTCCTGCATTTCCTCATGTTTATAACTTCTTAATGTGTAATATGATCTGACTTCTTTCACTACACCCCCTTCTGTCTCCTATTCCTTTTGGATAAGGCACAGTAGTACAGAGAGTACAATTCATAGGTTTCATCCCAAGGTTCAGTGATCTCGGAAGATAAGTTTGTCTCTTTGGGTAAAAAACTCTAGCTCCTCTTGCTTGTTGGTTAAACCTCGGGCATTTGTGAACAGACATTTGAATCTATGGGTTTTATTTGGATTTTTACACATCACTTTGTGGATGACTCAGCTGCTATTCCCACCCTCCTTCATTTTGACCACTCTCTATGGTATCTACCTTAGAGGATATATAGGAACAGTCTCCTTCTCCCCTCCTAGCCCTGCCAAGCTATTTTATTTTAAAGCCCTTTTGATTAAAACTCTTGGCCAATAAATACATTCTTAGGAATCTTTGTTCCATGCACTCTGTCTTTGGCCTTGTATCTGTTCTCCTAATAATCCTGCTGTTCTCTGCCCTAGTCCTATCATATCTATAGTACTGCATGTCTAGTTCTGAAGAGCACATCTTAGGAAGGTGCTCTGATAAACAGGACTGCAAGTATGGTGAGCAGACTGAAATTCATAGCATCCCAGAAATAATAGGAGATAATATGAAAAAAGAAAATTTGCAGAGGAAGAGCAAGGCAAGAATGATGAGAAACTTCAGATATTTGACAGGTCTTCACATAGAAGAGGGATGCAATTTATTTTCCTTGATATAGTAACAGGACCAATGTGTCAGTTACAAGGACAAGGATTTTAATTTACACTAAGGACAATGTCATAATAAATAAAGGTATATAATAATGGAATGGACTATCCTGTTGTACAATAAAGACAAAAATCAAATTGAAATAGCACTTTAAAGGGTGTAAAGCAGTGTGTGTGTGTGTGTGTGCATAAGTAAAATAATTTATAGTGGAAGAGTGCTAGATTTGGAGGAAGTAAAATGGGTAGAAATTGCACCTTTGGTGCTTACTAGCTGTTTAACTACTTGCACAAATGACAACCTCTCTGGGCCTCAGTTTCCTCATCTAAAAAATGGGTCAATAATATCTTTATTACTTCTCTTACAGTATTGTTATGAGACTAAGAGGGGACAATGTGTGTACAATTTTCAGGACTTTAAAGGGCTATAAAAATTTCATTTATAATTATCAAGAGAGACAGTAATTTCCTTTTCACTGGAGGTAAGCAAGGAAACAGAAAGTCAATTACTACTGGCTGTAGATACTGTAAAGGGTTCCTCAATGGTTGGACATCTGAACCATTTGCTATGTATGAAACTGATGTTCAAACTTGAATTCTTCTGCAATATATCTATCATATCCAACACTTCTTTTCCATTCTCACTTTCACTAGCCTCATTCAGGCCCTACTTATTTCACACCTTGACTTCTAGTCTTCCACACTCCAATCTCTCTATGTTTCAGTTCATTTCACTGCCTGTAAATAGAAGTCCAAACTCCTGATCCTGGCATTTCTCTGTGTACAATCTGACCCTAACACATCTTTGTAGTCTTTGTTCCTACTATTCTCCTTTGTTGCTTGGGCTCTCAACAGTCTGGATTACTCATTGTTTCCCAAGTACACCTTGGAATTTCCTATTTATGTTCCTTCTTCCTAGAATGCCCTTCCCATCATTTTTCCCATTTCAAAATCCTAGCCATCCTTCAAGGCCCAAATTCAATATCATACTACCTTCATGGAGCTTCTCGTTGATTGTCCCTGTCAGAAATACAGGCTTCTGCCCACCACTGCCCTTTTCCCACACTCCTACAGAACTTGACACTACTCTTATTCAATGTAATCTTTCTGATTTTATTATAATTATTCTTGAGAATGTTCTATTGCCCTTGCTAGCTCCTTGAGAGAAAGGACTATGTCCCCTACAGCTTTCTATCTACCCACACAAAAAATAGTAGAAACCATTGAATATGTTAGATACTGAATATTATCACTATTTTTGGATTAGGCAATAATAACACTCTTGCCAGACAGCCCTCACATACCATCATACAGATTTTGACTAAGAAGATTCTCTGAGGTCTAGTCTACTCCTCTTCATTTTGTAGATGATGAACCTAAGGCCAAGAAAGGATAAGAGTGATTTATAGAAGATTATATAGGTAGTAAGTGCAAGGTCAGTATTCACACTTAGGTCTGCTGACTTAAAATCCAGTGCTGCCCCAGTTCTCCATGTGAGTAAAAAGAAGAGAAACAGCCTGGCATAGTGTAAGGCATGGATTCAAGGTCTGTTTCTAACATAAGTTGGGTGTGCAAGTCATTTAATCTCTTAATGCTCTAGACAATTCCCTAAGACAAAGGAACTTCTGATTTATGTTTATTTATATTAATAAAGAGAGTTTCCACATGAGTAATTGACCATAGAGATGAAATCTCATATCCAGACCAAAAAATGAACACTTGAATATCTGTTAGAAACTGGGGAAAGCCTTCACATCTTGCACTATCTCTACCAAATAGCAATCAAAATATGCACGAATTCTACTTTCCATTGTCTGTGTTCCGACTAGAAATTGTACCACACTCTCCAGTTTCTGGAATTTGTCTTCTTTCTGATCTTATTAAAAGTGTCAAAAATAATTAAATTTTGCAAGACCAGAAAATAGCAAATTATTGTATGTGTTATGAAATGCCAACATTCTACAAATGAAAACTAAACAACACCTGGTTTATATAGAACTTTCTGCTTTATTAAGAGGCCTGTGTATTTTTTTAGTCTACCATGCTATGTTCTTTTTTATGCCTTTTCAACACTCTCACAAGTGTTTTTCTAGGGAGGTAAAAGTATTGAAGCCCAATTATCTTTTTAAAAAATTGTAAGAAGAAAATACTTGGGGATAAGTAGCTATTGAAGAAAAAGACTGTACTTTGAAGCTCTATTATATCTGTGTTAGAAATTATACAGAATTATCATCATTGAAGATTGGCAAAGCTTATTAAATATCTCTAAAGAAGAAATAGTAGCCATTCATTTCAACCTTTAAATGTCACTTAAATTCTCACAGAAATTCTTGTGATCCTTGGATCAAGGAGAACTGAAGGGGGACAGAGTAGGGGTATTTCACCAAGCTGACCGTGAACCTATCTTTCAGAAACATTATTTTACTTTCAGAGGAAACAGTTTCACTCTCCTGAGGGTGGATCTACCACATGGTGTGTCTACATTACCATGGCAAACAATACAAGGCTTGGATTTCAGACACATCATTGATGCTATGATGAAATGTAGTTTCCTTTCTATCAATTCTCTCCCATTCCTTACTCCCCATACTCTTGCCCATGACCCCTTACCCTTAAATGCATACAAAAGAAAAACCTGATCATATTCAAGTAAGAAATATTATGCCTGTGTCTCTGTAATTTCAGAAACATTATTTTACTTTCATAGGAAACCTCTCCTGAGGTTGGATCTACCATATGTTAGATCCTCTCAGTGTCTCAGGATCAAACAGTCAGGGAAAGTCCTAATAGAAACAAGGCCAAGAATTACCTATGTCTTTCTCCTCTCCTATCTTCCCCCTTCCCTCTCTCCTTCTTCTCCTCCTTGTGATATTTAATCTGAACAAAAGCTGAAAAATGTAATTAATCACATTCAAATGTTTCACTCCCTTACTGAGGTCCCAAGGGGGAATGGAGTTGACTAAGGAGCCACAGAATTTTACAGGAAGAACTGGGAAAAGCATTCAGGTCTCCTGTCTCCTAGTCTCGTGTTCCTTCTACTATACCAACTAAATCTTGTACTTCACTTATTCCAAGTTAAGCTTAGTCCTTTCTTTTGACATTGCATATTTGCCTGTTATTAAATTTATACTATTTACTCAGTGGTGAATGTTAATTCACAATAATCACAGCTTACAACAAGAAGGATTCTTAAATCTCATCTGTGAAATGGAGTTTCAGATTTGGGGTCAGATGGCTTAAATCAGATTTATTTTTATTTTATTTTTAATGGTATCTTTGTTTTTCTATCATCTTTATTTCCAAACCTATGCCTCCTCTCTCCTCTACCAAGAGGGCATTCATTAAAACAAAAAATAAGAATTTTTTTTTAAATTTTAATTGTTTTTTAAAAGTTCAGCAAAACTAACCAACATATTAAATAGTCTGACACTGCATGAAATTCAGCTTCTGCCTCTCTTTAATACCTGTGTGACCCTGAGCAATTCATTTAGGATCACTGATTTAGAAATAGCAGGAGTCTTAATGGTGATCTGGCCCTACCCTCTCAGTTTACAAGTGAGGAACTGAGGTTCAAAGAGTTTACATGACTTGCTGAAACCATACAGGCCAACAGTGGCACAGGCCAAATTCCAACCAAGCCCTTCTGACTCCCAATATAGTATTCTTTCCACCGTGCCAAGTTCTGTGCCTCAATTTCCTTATACCAAAAATGAGAGAGAAGAACATGGCCCTTCTGGCTTTAAATCAATTAAAATGTGAGATGCATCATTTTGAAGACAAAGAAACAGCAGCACTGACGAGGTTCTGTAACTTCCTCAAGGTCACACACAGAGTAATATGATGGGTCTTTGCTTTAGCACCTAGCAGAATCCTTCTCAAAGAGCAGAGGTTTTTAGAACTACTATTTATTTTGCCACTTCAAGGATCAATCATTTTATCAGTGCACATACAAGAATATTGGTGATGTAGATCACAATTTCTTTATTCTTAACTAGATGAGTTAATGAGTTCCTTTAGCCAACAAAAAAAATCACCACCTGATGACTAACTTTCTGAGTGTGCCAAGTCTGTCTGAACTTAATTAGGCTGGTCTTTAGATAACATCCATACGATTTGATACCACACTCATATGCTATGCCCATACTAGCTAGGCAGTGTGTACCAAAGCTTGGGCTCTGCAGGCCCAGGCTTGGAAAACCCAGAGTAACCTTTATACCACATGAAGCCTCAAAACAAAACTTTGGCAGAGTTAATCCCTTGACTGCTTAGACCCTCTTTCCTGACCTAGTCAGCTCATAACACATCCTGTTATTTGGCCTCATGCACTACTCCTATACTTTCTTCATATTTTTAAAATAAGTATATCAATTAGGAGTCATTATACCTTCCCATAATGCCAAGCTGATATCATATCTATTACAATAAAGCTTATTTCATATTTAGTAACCTGTATTTGTGGTGATGATTTCTGTTCATCACACATTATAAGTCATCTAATTCTCCTCCTTTTTCCAATGCTATGCCATTTCTTATTGGATATCTTTTCATCCTCAACATACCCACTTACAATTATATGCCATCTGCCATTGAGTTTGAATAAAGTGATTAATGCAGCAGAAAAAATAACAAAGACAAAATTAGTTTTAAGACTCTCTTTTTCAAAATCTTTAAATCATTAAGTTGAACAGATTTCACAGATATTTACACCAGGACATTAATTGACAATCTGTTAACCTTGGCCATTAATTAATCCTCTAGCTTTGGAGGGATGCAACAATTACATATTGATCACTGGGATCATTATGCTTGCATGACATAAATTTGAATGATGTTGCAGCATCAAGCTCAGTAAATTACAATTGTTCCTTAACATTTGGAATCTATGAGTAGCCTTGGTTAAACTAAGCAGCCTAAAAGAATTCCTGTGTGCAAACTCATCTCACTTTTCCCCATAATTTCTTTTCAAGTATTGCTATTCAATTGTCTTAAATAGTGATGTATTTAATAAACTATCCTAGATGCATGCCATTTAAGACATGAATTATTAACCTAGGTTGTAGTGTCCACCCCACCCAACCTAGATAGAATGTTTTGTTTAGTTTTTAAGTCAAACAACATCATTCATTGTATTACTGAATGTACATGTGGCCACAAGTGAAAACAAAAACATTCACTCACTCATTTAGGTACTTTGCGTTACAAAGCCTTCAAGTTCCATTCTGGGCTCCAGCAATACCTAATTATTTCTCTTGTGGGCACTAATCTGGGGGTAACCTGATTTTCTTATTGGTTGCCCCTACTGACAATGTGCACTACATCATATTCTAAAGCCAGTTCAAGGTTCCTTAGTGAAGCAGAGTATAGAAAATTATGAGCATAGAAAGCAGAAGCGTTTCTCACTTCACTTTCTGGCTGTGCATTTATTTTTGGGGGGAGCTTTTTGAGGGCACAGACTTTCATTTGGGTCTTCACATCTCCAGTGCCCAGCATAGTGCCATATAATAATTGCTAAGTAAATGTTTGTTGAATAGATTTGCAGCAGTCATATGCCTATACTTAAGTCGCCTAAGAAAGCTAGTTCGTCTCTAAATAATTTCTCATTTTCTTATCCCACACTTTTTTTTTTAAAGCAATAAGGGTTAAGTAACTTGCTCAAGGTTACACGGACAGTTATTTCTAGGTGTGGTGCTGAGTATCTGAGCCCGGATTCGATCCCAGGTCATCCCAACACTGGAACCGGTGCTCTTACTCGCTGAGCCACCTGGCCGCCCCTAAGCAATTGGGGTTAAGTAACTTGCTCAAGGTTACACGGCCAGGTGTTTCTGGGTGGGTGCTAAGTGTCTGAGCCCAGGATTCGGTCCCCAGGTCATCCTGACACTGGAGCTGGTGCTCTTACTCGCTGTGCTACCTGGCCGTCCCTCCCACACTTTTTTTTTTATAAAACAAAACAATAAATGGAAATATTTAAAAGTTGAAAGAGAAAAGGGCACATAGTAAGCAAAAGGTTCTTTTTTCTTTAAAGCTTCTTTCCAAAATGCTAACGTTTCAATATGATAATCTGCCTTAGAGTATAACACAAGCTGAGGTGCACAGGGAGTTAATAAAGTAGAAAGATTCAACATGCTGTCAATAGGATTAAGTTCCTGAGCCCAGAAAAAAATTCCCTAAAACCCCCATTGTGTATCTCCTACCCAATGCTCAGAATAGTTAATAGATGGACAAGGAAGGAAGGGCCTGGATTCCCTTGGGGAAGGGCTATAAGAAGCTGACTTGACTCATGTCAATTTGCAGATAAAACAAAATCATTCTCTCAGCATGCATCTTCTGATAGAATCAGCCAACCTCTATACACACTCCACACAAAGGAGAAAACACAAACTCACTCCATGAAAATAGAAAATGAAAACATATATATGCATATAATATACATGTTGTATATGCATTATATATATACACATATTCAATACCCACATATTTTTATTTTGTATCAAATACAAGTATTAACTAGGCAAGGTACTTCATTTCTGAAAAAAAAATCACAGATAAATTTTGTTTTCACACAATAGACACTTCCCTCTGAAAAAGCAAACCACCTCCCCCAAAGCACCTTTTCCTCCAAAGACAAATTAAGTCATCTGATAAAATGATTGTTACCGATAACATATGCCATTTAGTTTATCTCTAGTTTACCAAATATTAATGAAAAGGAAGGTGCTCAAAATGTACCCCAAAGTGACATACCCTGCCAATCTAGGTCTAACCATTAATGAAAAAAGATGAATGTTCAAAGCATTCCTAGAAAAAAATCAGAACTACCTTTAATAAATTATTTGCTTTTGAAACAACTCAGACAATAGAAACAATATTGTATGTGAAAGTAAAAGGTAAACAAATACAGCAACTAAGCACAACAATGAGAAACACACAGAAGAGAAACCTTTAAGGGATTTCTTTTTACAAGTACACAAACAGACAAGGATTAAAACAGAAGGCAAACAGAAGAGAGTGAAGAAATAGGCTTGAAACATCTTGGACTAGACATCACAACATTATGCCTTCAGGGGAAGCAATGCCTTTGTGGGATGAAATCACAAAATAAGACAGAGGAAAACAAAGGGGAAATGTGATGTTCTATAATCAAGTCAAAAGCTTGCAATGAAGGCAAAATAACCCCTTGATAGTTTCTCAGGAAGAAGAGAAGTTGCAGGAGAATCAGAGAGGAGGCAAAGGGAAGGAGAAAGAAAGAAAGAAAGAAAGTAAGAAAGTTAGAAAGAAAGAAAGAAAGAAAGAAAGAAAGAAAGAAAGAAAGAAAGAAAGAAAGAAAGAAAGAAAGAAAGAAAGAAAGAAAGAAAGAAAGAAAGAAAGAAAGAAAGAAAGAAAAAAAGAAAGAAAGAAAGAAAGAAAGAAAGAAAGAAAAAGAAAGAAAATCTCCTTTAAGTTGTTAGAAGAGGTACCACTGATGGATACACCAATTGGGGAAGAAAGATACTATAAAAAGGAAGATGGAGACTTTATAATGGGTATAATTTGCAGGGAATGGGTTCTTAGAGAGACCATTCATCCTACCTCAGGAGAAGGGGAATGAGAGTTCCTGGGGGCAACTGATGCCCAGAAGAGTCAGGGGGCATGGACCCAACGAGATTTAATGGCAAATGGGAAAAATGACCACGACGAGGGCAAAGGTTAATAATTAACTGCACAACTAAGTAATATCCTCTCTATGACCCTATAAGAACTGATATTTCCAAGAGTGAGGCACAACACAAAAGGGGAGCCAAAGGGCACAATCAACAAGGCAATAACCTAGAAATCGTTTATAAGAGGGAACTCAAAATTGGTACCTTAGAAGCTTTAATTCCATGAAGAGCACAGAGATTAAAGAACCATTGAATAACAGCCATGAATGAGAGAATAAAAGTCTAGAACAGATATAAAAAGATCATAACTTGTATTTCATTACTGATGATTTTGACATTGATATTTCAGATAGCTATTATTAGTATTTCTTCTTTTGAAAATGGTTCATCCCAAATTCATGACCATTTATTTGCCTACATTTTAAAATAATCTCTTCTATCCAATATTTGTTTACAAATTCATACCCTTAGTTATGAAAAGTGTAATAGTCATTTAGAATCTATCTGGGCATATAATATAATAAACTGTTTTAAACAGATTTTCTACCAATTTTCTGTACAGGTTTATTTAGCAATTGTTTGAATCTCACTCACTTATAGTTTGTATTTTTAGGATGAACAAATAAAAGGCTGCTGGAGGTCTGCTTCAATATACTGATAATTCAGTGTATTGTATTGATCTGCTAGCACTATCCAGCATAAAGTTATTTGGATACTTACTACTTTGAAAGATCATTTAAGATCTGGTTATGTCAAGACACCATTATTTCTACTTTTTTCAGTACTATCTTGATATTCTTAACTTTTTATTCCTTATGCAACTAGTTATTATTCCATTTCTAAAAAAGTAACATCTCCTTGGTCTTTACCAATATAATACTAAATCTATACAATAATTGGTGTAGAAGCATTTTTATAATACTGACATGGCCCTGTCATGAACACTGAATATCTCTCCAATTATTTAGTGATCCTTTAATTGTGTGAAAATTGTTCTTAGTTAAATAAATCTCATGCATATCTAGGAAAGATAACTTGCAGATATTAATTGCATTTTGTTGATATTTAAATGGAATTTCTCTTTCAACCACTTCTATGTGATTTTTGTTAGGAATATGCAGAAATGTTTTTTGATTTTTATCGATTTCATACCCTGATACTTGACAATTATGTTATTTCATTTGTAAAATTCCTTTGGGTCTTCTAATTAAACCATCACATCATCCACAAATTTCCCATCTATGCAGAATGAGAGTCATCATATTCATCAAGGTCATCCTCAATAAGATTATTAATAAGAAATAGGCAAGATTTTTCATTCAATGTTCACAGTGTACCTACCACATTCTTAACTGAAAGATGTAGAAAATATAACATTCCATTTTACTTACTGTTTATTGATTATGAACAAGCATTTCATTTAGTAGAGACTGAAAGAAGCATATTTAGGAAACCAGAAGGATATATTAGTTTAAATATGGCACAGGTTAGAGCTATGCAACCAATTTAAAGGTTTATATAAACCCATGAATGATAGCTCAACCATAGGACATTGGGCTTTTCTTTGGGTGGACCTGGCATAGAAGGTAAATTTCAAAATAATTTCAGAGACTTTGAAATAAAAAAGCACTTGACCTTTCACTAGAATTAATATTTACAATTTACTGTGGTGGTCTACGTCACTCACTTTTTTCCCAGCTCAGTGGGTCCCTGTGTCCATATACTCTGTACTGAATATACAAAAGATTTGATTTCCTGGGTATTCCTGTGCAAACTCTTAACAAATTTTGAGCCATAGCTATAAAAAGATCATATCTGCCAAAGGTCCTGAAAGGAGTAACCAAGATGAATAAAGTGTTGAGAAATAATCCTTGTATGGAAAACCTAAATGATTTAGGGTTAACTGGAAGCCAAGGCAATGGGGAAATGGCATAGTTTTCTATTGCATGAATGGATTTTGATTAAATGTTGTTGAACAGCTGCTCTCTTTCCACTGAGGGAATGACCTTCACCTATATAGCCCAAGTGATTGAGGTTAGGCATTAGAACGAGTCTTCCTAACTGTACAGACTATGAAATATTGGAACATGCTATCAAGGGTAACTGCAGAATCTCCTTCTTAAGACATTTTTAAGGTGGAAGAAAACACTTTTTTTGGTTTTCTGTGTATGGGAATACTTCAAGTTCAGTTGTGTCTTAAGAATGGGAGACTGTGTGGTGTAAAGATTTCTTGAGAACTCTTTCAACCCTGATAATTCAATAATTCCAAATTAAAAAAAAAACAACTCTAGATAACTTAAACAAAAAAAGGGAAAGCTTTTTCCTATTAGTAAAACAGATTAATGCTGAAATACACCAAATTACAGTAGACTATTTCTTTAAATCTCCTATAACTAGAGAGCATTTCTTGGTAAATTTGCCCTATATTCTTTTACTACAGCAAAGCTTTAGAAAAATCCTCCCTTCAAATTTATTTTTAACCAAATGCACCCAAAGAAAGATGATTCCAGTTCTCTTTTATCTTCAGAAACATTTTTAAAAGAATCCAATTGTATAGTGTGGTTATATACAAGAGCATATCAAATGACTCCAAAGCACATTTCCATCTGTATCACCCAGAAGACAATGTTAAATGATCTGTACTTCTCAGTAAGCTCTCCACAAATGTAATAACTTGGTAGCTAGAACCAGTGGGTTTGGGCACCACTGTTGTATTAAAGCTTAGTCAGTCTTCACTTAGTCAATTATTCAGATCTATCCTCTTCACAATTTCCTTGAAAGTAGAGTTTTCAGGGCGGCCAGGTAGCACAGCAAGTAAGAGCACCGGCTCTAGCGTTGGCATGACCTGGGAATCGAATCCCGGGCTCAGACACTTAGCACCCACCCAGAAACACCTGGCCATGTAACCTTGAGCAAGTTACTTAACCCCAATTGTTTAGGGGCGGCCAGGTGGCTCAGTGAGTAAGATCACCGGCTCCAGTGTCAGGATGACCTGGGGATCAAATCTAGGCTCAGATACTTAGCACCACACCCAGGAATAACTGGCTGTGTAACCTTGAGCAAGTTACTTAACCCTGGTTGCTTTAAAAAAAAAGTAGAGTTTTCTCCCTGTATAATTTCATACTCTTTCACATGAGGCCTTCATTAGGTGAGGGAGAGATATGTGAACTGTCCCTAAGTCCCACAGAGAAATGGAGGAAAATGAACTTCAATATTCTTATAAATTTGGTTTAGCTAAGCAACCACCAAAGGTAGCCAGCTAAACTACAGAAATGAGTTCAAAATGGGGATGTTGTGAAGGAAGAGGAAATTTAGGAGAGATTCCCACCCCACTCCCAAATCCTAGTCACTCGATTATGATGAAATGGTGTTTGCTGGAGGAAAAGACAAAGCTCTATCTATATATAAAATTAATATAGTACATTTGCTTTTCTGCCCTGTATCACCATCAAGAGTAATCCTTTATTCTGGATGCTGAGTTTTAGCTGAAAAATATCTTTTTAATACTGGTTTCATGCTGAGAACTTATTCATGATTTGGCCATTAGTTACTGCCTACTTAGCAGTCCCAGAAAATCTCAGGAAGATAAAAAGCATACAGTGTCCAGTAGAAACAAAAGACAGAGGGATGAAAGAGATACCAATTTATTCATTCTTGTAATTATTTGAGCTCAATTTAAGGTAGTTATATCAGAGGAAGAATCAAAGAGAAAAGGTTGAAATAATTATGAGGCTAATGATTTTTTAAGTTAATTTTTCTAAGAAAGCAGAGAGGCTTATGCAACACATTAATGGCAATACCATGTTAGGAGAACTAATATTCACTAAAAATAATACATTAAGTTGATACAGTACTATTTTTGAGGAGGTCAAAATGCTTCAAAGGTAGTTGTCATATAATTTTCTATTTGGTATCAAAAATGATGAGCTATTATCTCCATTTAAGAGATAATTCATGAGAATCACATTGACTTCTCTAAATTTATCAAATTAAAGTGAACCTCCATTAAACTGCACCTATCTCACTGGAACATTCAATTACTTGCATTATCCTTCCTGTACTCAAATATCAGGCTAACAACAAAAAAGAAAGGACAAAAATATCAAGGATATTGTTTTGCTTGAAAGTAATTTCCAGGGTATAAACCAACGTCAGTACACACTGAACCCAAATCTCCTAAACCTACTTTTCCATCAAAGAACAATGTGTACCACAGTGGGAGAGAAAAAACCCCGGAAAAACTGGACTTGGGGTCCTGCTAGAACTGGGTTCCAAATCTGTCTCAATTAGCATCTGTGGAACCCTGGGAAGGTCATTTTCTTTCTTTAAGGCATTTTGGTCATCAATAAAATGGGAATAAAACCTAAAGTACCTGTACCTCACAAGATTGATGAGAGGATGAATGAGATAATTAATGTAAAGAAAAAGCTCTGTAAACCTTAAAGCCCTTTATAAATGTCAGTTAGGAGCGGTGTTAATAGTAGAAGCAGAGGACTGTAAGTTCCTGTAGAATAAGTGATTTCTAGCACAGATCCGTAGGTGTCATAGGAACATCTAGTAGCGAATGCCTAAGTGAGCACAAGTTTCTTATGAAAATAACAATATTTGCAATACTGATACTTCTTACAGGTTTTTTGGTCTATATGTACAGTTTCATCAGTGTAGAGAAAGGTCAATATGGAGAGCATACCCCTCAGAAAGTTTAGGTCAGTTCTATCTTAAGCATACTGTCACTGTCCCACTCCTCACAAATGTCAAGCAGTACTTTCTCAGGATTTATAGTCTTTAGACCCCAAGCTACCCCACCCCAGATCACTGCCTTGTCATGAGGGAGAGGCTTGCATAGCTCAATGAACCTATGAGCTATGCAGTGCAGCATTACCCAAGATGGACATAGTCATGATAGAGTTCTCACAAAAGGTGATCCATTGGAGAAGGAAATGGCAAACCGAATGGGGTCACAAAAAGTTGGACGTGACTGAAATGGCTGAACAACAAAAACACCACTCCTCAAACTTTCTGGTTTATCCAGTCTTGTCTGGAAACACGACATAAATCCTGATATCTTACCTCCGGAGCAGCCTAGCTTGTGTTTAGTACTAATATTATTGACAACAAAATCTCTATACTATGAACAATTGTTAGCAAAGGAAATACTTTAAATGAGATGGATAATGTAATAAAAGGAACCATGAATGAAATGGCAAGCATTTTAAAGCAATTTAATTACCTTTATTTGAACGATCAGATTAATCTAAGAAGGGCATGTTTACTGTGGAGTTGGAACATTTTGTTTAAAAGTCTGTCACTCAAAACATAAAACATGTATTAGTAGAAGTTTGTTATCTGTGGGAACCTATTGAACATGAAGGTCACTTTTGGCTATAATAGCAGTGTGAAGGTCATAGAGAAGCCCAGCTGTCCTAGACATACACCAACAATGATCTGATTAAATAAAGGCCAACAGGTCAGGAAGAAATCCCAGTAAGCTCCTTCACCCTGGCCAGGCCTGAAGAAAAAGAGAAGCACATGTGCTAGAAGAAGCATTCCACTCCTAAAGCTAATACATGCTTGGGGAAGCCCTCAGTAGCAGCAAAAGTGGGCTGCTGGGAGGAGATCTACAGAAGCCCAGGGAGACAGACAGACTTGGGGAGAGGCTGAAACCCACAGCAACAACCTGACTATGTAGAGTTGACCACGAGGCACTGACTGGAGAAACTTAATCCTCCTGGAATCACATCACAGACACATCAGGGGAAATGGAAGACAGCAGCAGAAGGCCAGGAAATGATAGTCAAGACCAAATAGGGCCTGACCATTCCAAATGACAGTACAGAAGGGATGAGACCCTGACCCTGGAACAAAAATCCAAATAAAGAAATGAGGTTGGAGAGCCAAGATGGCAGAGTAGAAACAGGACTTCCCCATGGCCCTGGGTTCCACCTCCTCCAATACATGTAAAAAATGACTCTAAACATATTTTAGAGCTACACAACCCACAAAATGACAGAGAGAAATAAATCTCCTGCTAAAGGCAGCCTGGCAAGCTGGCAGGAAGTGGTTATCACAATGAGCTGGGAGCCAAGCCCAGCCCCGCATGAGCCTTGTGCTTCTTGACCTAGGGAAGCCCCAACCAAGAGCCACCGGAGCAGACTTCAGGAGAGTGAATCACCACTAGTTGTGACAGTTTTCAGACTCCTCAACCCATAAACACCAAAGACAAAGTAAAAAGTCAGTGTGGAACTCTGCTGGAAGAGGGGTGGATGAAAAAGTGTGGTCCAGCCCCTGCTCCCTGGGGTAAGAAGGGGCAGAAGCACCGCTGTGGCTGTGCCACATGGTTTCCTCAGGAACTCCTGGCCTGCAAATTGTAGGGGGACCAAACAACCAGTCAGAGGGTAATCACTCTTGCTTTGACCTGCTTGGATCTGGATTGTGGTCTTGGGTGGAGGTCCTGGGGTGTGTGGCCATGGGCCAGAGCCTGCAGGGAGGATTCCCTCCTCAAAGCTCCAGCAGCTGAGAAAGCCCCAGAGATTTGGGACAAAGATCTCTCCATTCTGAAAGCAAAGTTCTACCATGGCAAAGAGTTCAACAGTCAAGTAATTGACTGTCAACATAAGCAAGCAGAGGAAGTGCAATCGGACCACAGATTCCTTTTTCGGGGATAAAAAGGATAAAAGCATGGAAAGGGAGGAAGACAATGAAGTCAGAACTCCTACATCAAAACTCCCAAAAAATATGAACTGGCAATAGACCATGGAGGAGCTAAAGAAGGATTTTGAAAACTGAGTAAGAGAAGTGGAGGAAAAATTGGGAAGAGAAACGAGAATGGTGCAAGAAAATCATTAAAAGAGAGTCAATGGCCTAACTAAAGAAAATAACACCTTAAAAATAGACTAACTCAAATGGAAAACAAGGCCCAAAAAGCCAATGAGGAGAAGAATGCTTTAAAAAGCTGAATTTGCCAGATGGAAAAGGAATTTCAAAAACTCATTGAAAAGAATCATTCTTTCAAAATTAGATTGGAGCAAATGGAAGCTAATGACTTTATGAAAAATCAAGATATTATAAAACAGATCCAAACAAATGAAAAAATTGAAGGCAATGTGAAATATCTCATTGTAAAAACCACTGACCTGGAAAATAGATCCAGGAAAGATCATTTTAAAATTATTGGACTACCTGAAAGCCATGATAAAAAAAGAGCCTTTGCTCCATCTTTCAAGAAATTCTCAAGCAAAATTGCCCTGATATTCTAGAACCAGAGGTCAAAATAGAAATTGAAAGAATTCACCAATCACCTCTTGAAAAAGATCACCAAAAGAAAACTCCTAGGAATATTAAAACCAAATTCCAGAGTTCCTGGGTCAAGGAGAAAATACTGCAAGTAATTAGGAAGAAAAAATTGGAGTATTGTGGAAACACAATTAGGATAACACAAGATCTAGCAGCTTCTATACTAAGGGATCGAAGGGCTTGTAATATGATATTCCAGAAGTCAATGTAGCTAGGATTAAAACCAAGAATCACCTACCCAGCAAAACTGAGTATAATGTTTCAGAAGAAAATATGGTCATTCAATAAAATAGAGGATTTTCAAGCATTCTTGAGGAAAAAAAAAAACAGAGCTGAACAGAAAATTTGACTTTCAAATACAAGAAGCAAAAGAAGCATGAGAAGGTAAAGGGAAAAGAAATCATAAGGAACTTATTAAAGTCGAACTATTTATATTCCTACATGGAAAAATGATAATTGTAACTCATAAGATTTTTCTCAGTATGAGAACAGTTGAAGGGAATATACATGTGTGTGTATATATATATATATATATATATATGTATACATATATATGTAGAGGAGGGTGTAGTTATGTAGAAATATTATCTGAGAATGTCCATATGTATGTACATGTATACACAGACAGAGGATACAGGACGAGTTGAATATGAAGCGATGATATCTAAAAAGTAAAATTAAGAGGTGAGAGAGTAATATATTGGGAGGAGAAAGGGAGAGATAGATTAGGGTAAATTATCTCATATAAAAGAGGCAAGAGAAAACTGTTACCATGGAGGGGAAGATCAAGAAGGTGAAAGGGAATAGGACAACCTTGCTGTCATTGAATTTGGCTTAAGGAGGGAATAACATACACACTCAATTGGGCATCTTACCCTACAGGAAAATAGGAGGGAAGGGGATAAAGTGGGGATGATAGAAGGGAGGGAAGACTGGGGAAGAGGGTAGTTAGAAGCAAACACTTTTGAAAAGGGACAGGGTCAAGGGAGAAAATAGAATAAGTGAGGGGTGGGATAGGATGGAAAGAAATATAGTCTTTCACAATATACCTACCATGGAAATGTTTTGTGTAACTACACATGTACAACCTATATTGAATTGCTTATCTTCCCAGTGAGGAGGGAAGAAGGGAAAAAATATGAAACTCAAAGTTTTAAAAACAAATTTGTAAAAAAAAATTTTTTTTACATGCAACTGGGAAATAAGATATACAGGCACTGGAGTATAGAAATTCATCTTGCCTTAGTAGAAAGTTTTGGGGGTAATGGGGGAGGATTTAGGAGAGAACAGATTGGGGAAAGGGGTATTCATTAGGCTAGCTATTTTGCAGTGGGGGAGAAAAATTTTTAACTCAAAATCTTGTGGAAATGAATGTTGAGAACTAAAAATAAATAAATAAATTGGAAAAATATAATAAGACATCAAATAACAGTTAAGCAAAAAAAGAAATGAACAGTTAGACAAACAAATAAACCATTAGGTAATCTGATTTTAAAAGGGAGGAAAGACAAATGAATAATATAAAAATGCAAATGTAGAATTACTTCTGGGAATTAAAGGAAGTTATTAAAAACCTTTCTCAATAACATGCTAATAAAATTGATAACAATATAATAAACATATAAAATATAAGAAATGTTCAGAATAACAGAAAGAAGTAAAAAACTTAATACAATATCAGAAAAGAAATAAATAACTTCCCTCAAAACAGGAATAAATGAATTTCCAAGTAAATTCTACCAAACATTCAAAACACAATTAACTATAATATTATATAAACTGTTTCCAAAAACAGAAAAAGATGAGGTTCTATCAAATCTCTCTTATGATACAAATATAATCAATACTCAAACCAGGGAGAAAAAAGAAGCAAAAGTAAACTAGAAACCTATATCCCTAAAGAGTATAGATATAAAAACACTGAATAAAACATTAGTAAAGATGTTTCAGCAATATATTAAAAAGATGACATGTTATTCAATGAACGCACTATTAGTTCAACAACAGAAAAACCATAAATATAATACCATATCAATAATAAAATGAAAAAGACATAATATCAATAAACTCAGTAAAATCATTTGGCAAAATGCAACACCAATTTCTGTCATAAACATTAAAAAGCATATGAAGAAATAGACCTTTACTTTATATATCAAGAATATCTAGCTAAAACCACAAACTAATATTATCTCTAATGGAGAAATTCTAGAGACCTTTCCAATAAATGTGGAGAAGTAAAGATGTCCATTATCACCAATATTATGTGATATAGTTACAGAAATACTAACTCCAACAATTAGACAATTAAAAGAAATTGAAGAACTAGGTATAGGCAAAAAAGAAAGGAGATGATCTCTTTTTTCCTGTCGGATAACAAGTCGTAACAATTATGATATTGACTAAGAGAAGTGGAGAGATTCAACCAATATTGAAAAAAATGAAAAAAAAATCAAAGTATCAGGATATAAAATAAACCTACAAATCATCAGTCTTTGTTTTTAATTTTTGTAGGCGCAATTGGGGTTAAGTGACTTGCCCAAGGTCACATGGCTAATAAGTGTTAATTGTCTGAGGCCGGATTTGAACTCAGGGCCTCCTGACTACAGGGCCGGTGCTCTATTCACTGTACCACCTAGCCACCCCCAAAGCATCAATCTTTATGTATGTTAGTGACAAAACCCAGCCCAGAAAGGTAGAAAGATAAATAATTACAGAATGAAATATTTGGGTGTCTCTCTACCAAGATGTATACAGGAGTTATATGACTTCAACTACAAAACACTCTTTAGAGAAAGAAAAACAAATAATTGGAGAGGTATTAGTTGTTCTCAATTGGGTCATGGCAATGCAACAAAAGTGACAGCATTAATTGAATTCATTACTTATTCTAAGCCATACCAAATTGGCAAAAAGTTATTTTACTGAGCTAAGAAAAAAAAATTACAAAATTCATCTGGAGGGAATAAAAAGATCAAGAATAACAAGAAATAATGAAAGAAATGGAAAGGAAGGGATCCTGGAAATAGTAGCTCTCAAACTACACTACAAAGAAAAAATAATCAAAATTATTTGGCACTGGTTAAACAACAGGAAAATTGACCAGTGGGACTTTTTAGGAACACAATATCCAGAAGCAAAATATCATACTGTGCAATAAACCCAAAGGTTAAGGACTCAATAAACTAACAAAAAACTACTGATAAAACTGGAAAGTTTTCAGGTAGAAATTAGATTTAAAGTAATAATACATCCAATAAGCTGCAAACAAAAATATGATTGATAGATTAAAAAGATCATATGATGATAAATATAGAGCTACAAGAGTGCCCTTAGAAGGCAGTAAGGGCAATCCCGTTATTTTACAGAGGAGGAAAACAAAGCTCAGATTGTTTAATTGACTTGTCCAGGGTCCTAGCGATAAAAGGGGCTCAGACAAGGTTTAAATTCAAGGTTTCCTGACTCATGGTACAGCATTCAATCCATTTCACCACTTAGCTGCCTCTTAGACAAATGATCAACAAATTAAGATGGAAAGAGAAAGCATTACCTTTTACAGCATGGAGAGAATAAGAGTATGTGATCAAACAAAAGGTATAGAGGATCATGGGAGAAAAAAAATTAATACTTATTGCAGAAAATAAAAAAAAAACTTTTATACAAACAAAAGCAATGTTGTTACAATTAGAAGAGGCACAATAAACTCGGGGTAGGGGAGAATCTTGGCCTGAAGTGTCTCTGATAAAGTTCTAATATCCAAAATATATAGGGAACTGGCTGTATATGAGAACAGGAAGCATTATCCAAGAGATAAATCATCAAAGAATATGAACTGGAAGGTATTAAAAGAAGAAAACAAGCCATCAACCAACATAAGAAAAACTCCTCCAAATTATTAAATAAGAGAAATGCATATTAAAGCAGTTTAGAGATTCTGCCTATACCCCTGATATTGGACAAGATGACAAAAAAAGGAAAATGATTGTTGAAAATTGTAAGGGGACAGGCACCCAAATGCACTTTTAGTGGATATATGAAATTTTAGATTTTAGAAAGCAATTTGGAACTACAGCCAAAATGACACTAAACTGACAAGAATGTATTAAGTGCCTTCTAAGTGCTAGGTACTGTGCTAAGTGATTTACAAATCTCATATTTCATCACAACTCTGTAAGGTAGGTACTATTATTATTTCCATTTTACAGGTGAGCAAACTGAGGCAGAGGTTAAGCAACTTACCCAGGGTCGCACAGCTTGTAAGTGTCTGAGGCCAGATTTAACTCAGATTCAGGTGTCCCCTAACTCTAGGCTCAGTACTCCTATCTACTTTACCATCCAGGTAGCTATCAATACCGATTAAAATCACTGACATCAATAGTAGGCATGTATACCAAAGAGATAAAGGATGGAAAGAACCCCTAAGTAAAAAATAACCAAACTGGCATTTTTTGTTTTAGCAAAGAACTGGGAACAAAGTGGGTGCCCATCAATTAGGTAATGTCTCAACAATTTATGGGATATGAATATAATGGAATATTATTGTGCCATTAGAAATAAGAAGAATAATGGATTCAGAGAAATTGAGAAGTCTTACATGAGTTGATCCAGAATGAGCGAAGCAGAACCAAGAAGAAAAATTTATAAAATAACTACAACACTGTAAAGATAAACCACTTTTAACGACTTAAGGATACTAATTAGTACAATGACCAAACGCAAATAAACCACTAAGGTCCCTCAATAAAGCATTCTGCCTACTTCTTGACAGAATGGTGATGGACAAGAAGTAAAGAGTGAGACATCTTCAGATGTGGCAAAAGTGTGGATTTGTCTTGCCTGTAAATCCTAATTTGTTACAAGGGAGGTTTTTCGTTTGGTTGGTTTTCGTTGTTATTGTTGCTGTTTTTGGAGGGAGGAGGGTTTGAGGATATGGAGTGATATTAAACAGAAAGAAAGAAAATATTTCCAATGAACTATTTGGATAAAATACACAGAAGAGATCAGAAGGGGTTTCAGAGGGAAATACAGATAGTATATTTTATAAAATAATACGCTAAATTGAGTATATATTTTTTATAAACAAGCTTTCTTCTGTTATTCATTTCCTTTTTTCTATTCTTTATGTAGGAAAAAATTCCTGCTTGTTGATATTGATCAAGTTAAAAATAACAATTTTTTAAAATCAGAAAAAAATGAAGTGTCATGCTATCACCAAAACCTACATTATGAACATCTAAAATAATAATCCAATCAGCATATTTCTGTAATGCTACAGAAAAATGATTTTCAGAAAATAATTTTCACATAGGGTTTCTGAGCAAAGCTTTTATAAAGGTAAAAAGATGTGACTTTAATGGTATGAACATAAATAGACACTCTTCCAGATGGTGTCATCACTTCTTTAAATTTTTTTAAAGTACAACCCAGTGGGGAAACTAAACTAGCGTGCACTGAAAAAAAAAAACCAACACTGAATTAAATTTGAACCTAAATTATTTCCATTATTAGAGCAGAGGATGAACAAAGCTTTATTATTTTGTGAAAAGCATGTCTCTACCTAGCAACAAAACAGTTTAATGAAAGAGCCACAGAATGTGAGAGTTGGAAGGAACCTTCTTTAGCCATGTAGTCCAACTCATACAGAAAATGAATCATTATTATAACATAAACTCCCAAGTGGTCATCCAGCCTTCCTGAAGACTTCCACAGAAGGGAAGATCCCTACCTCTCAGGTCAAGGCAGTTCATTCTACATTGATACAGTTCTAATTGTTAAGAAGTTTCTCCTAAATCTGCCTCTTTGTAACTTTCATTAATTGATGCTGCTTCTGCCCTAATGAACATAAGCCTTATCTCTCCTCCATATGAAAACCCTTCCTTCAAATACCTAAAGCCAGGAAACATGTGCCAAGTGAATATTTTCTTTTCTAGCACTAGGTGCTTCAATTGATCTTCATATAATAGGGATTTGATGACCTTTACCATTTTGTAAGAATTCCTCTGGCACAAGTTTATCAATATCCTTCTTAGACCATATAGAACCCACAAAGTGACAGAGAGAAACAAATCTTCTACTGAAGGCAGCCTGGCAGACTGACGTGAAGGATCTATCACACTGAGCTGGAAGCCCCTGCTCATGGGCTGCATGGCTGCCTCCTGAGCTCCTGGCCTGCAGATTTTAGGGGGACCAAGTGACCATTCAGAGGGTAATAGCTCTTGCTTTGACCTGCTTGGATCTGGATCACAGTCTTGAGTGGTGGTTCTGGGGTGTGTGGCCAGTGTGCCAGAGCTTGGGGTGGCTGTAGAGAGGGCACCCTCCTCAGACTTCTGACAGCAGCTCTAACACTGCTATGGAAACCCCAGTAATTTGGGACACAGCTCTCTCTCTTAATCTAGAAGCACAGTACTACCATGGCAAAGAGCTGAAAAGTCAAGTAATTGGCTAGCAAGATGAGCAAGCAGAGGAAGTGCAATCAGACCACAGAATCTTTTTTTGGGAACAAAAAGGATCAAAACATGGAACCAGAAGATGACAAAGTTAAAACTCCTACATCAAAAGATTCCAAGAAAAATATGAATTGGTTACAGGCCATGGAGGAGCTCAAGAAGGATTTTGAAAATCAAGTAAGAGAAGTGGAGGAGAAATTGGGAAGAGAAATGAGAATGATGCAAGAAAATAATGAAAATCTAGTCAACAGCCTGACTGAAGAAAATAACACCTTAAAAAAGACTAACTCAAATGGCAAAAGAGGCCTAAAAGCCAATGAGGAGAAGAAAGCCTTAAAAAGACACATTTTCCAGATGGAAAAGGAATTTCAAAAACTTACTGAAGAGAATCATTCCTTCAGAATTAGTTTGGACCAAATGGAAGTTAATGACTTTATGAGAAATCGAGATACTATAAAACAGATCCAAACAAATGAAAAAATAGAAGGCAATGTGAAATATCTCATTGGAAAAACTGTTGACCTGGAAAATAGATGCAGGAGAGATCATTTAAAAATTATTGGACTACCTGAAAGCCATGATCAGAAAAAGAACCTAGAAATCATCCTTCAAGAAATTCTCAAGCAAAATTGCCCTGATATTCTAGAACCAGAGGACAAAACAGAAATTGAAAGAATTCAGCAATTGCTTCTTGAAAAAGATCCCAAAAAGAAATATTTTAGAAATATTTTAGCCAAATTCCAGAGTTCGCAGGTCAAGGAGAAATTATTACAATCTGTCAGGAAGAAACAACTTGAGTATTGTGACAACACCATCAGGATAGCACAAGATCTAGCAGTGTCTACATTAAGGGATCAAAAGGCTTGGCATATGATATTCTGGAGGTCAGAGGAGCTGGGATAAAAACCAAGAATCAGCTACCCAGAAAAAGTGAGTATCATGTTTCAGGGGAAAATATGGTCATTCAATGAAATAGAGGACTTTCAAGCATTCTTGATGAAAAAACCAGAGCTGAACAGAAAATGTGACTTTCAAATATAAGAAGCAAGAAAAGCATGTGAAGGTAAACAGGAAAAAGAAATCATAAGGAACTTATTGAAGTTGAAATCTTTACATTCCTACATGGAAAAAAACAATAATTGTAAGTCATGATACTTTTCTCAGTATGAAGATAGTTGAAAGGAATATATATGTGTATATATGTATACATACATATATACATATGCATAAGAGGGTGTATGTATATATAAACACATATGTGAGTGTGTGTATATGTGTGTTCATGTATGCATAGACATAGGGCACAGGACGATTTGAATATAAGGGATGATATCTAAAAATAAAATTAAGAGGTGAGAGAGGAATATATTGGGAGAAGGAGAAAGGGAGAGATAGAATAGGGTAATTTATCTCATATAAAGGAGGCAAAAGAAAACTTACAATGGAGGGGAAGATCAGGAAGGTGAAGGGAATAGGACAACCTTACTATCATTAAATTTGGCTTAAGGAGGGAATAACATACATACTCAATTGGGTATCTTAGCCTACAGGAATGTAGGGGGGAAAAGGGATAAGAGGGGGGATAATAGAAAGGAGGGCAAATTGGGGGAGGGGTAGTTAGAAGTAAACACTTTTGAAAAGGAACAGGGTCAAAGAAAAAAATAGAATAAGTGAGGGGTGGGATAGGATGGAGGGAAATATAGTTAGTCTTTCACAATGTAACTGCCATAGAAACGTTTTGTGTAACTATACATGTACAACCTATATTGAAATGCTTGTTTCCCAGTGGGGGTGGGTGAGTAGGGAAGAAGGGAAAGAATCTGGAAATCAAAGCTTTAAAAACAAATGCTAAAAAAAGTGTTTATTTTACATGCAAGTGGGAAATAAGATATACAGGCACTGGGGTATAGAAATCCATCTTTCCCTACTAGAAAGTTAGGGCATATGGGGGAGGATATAAGAGAGAACAGATTGGGAGAAGAGGTATTCATTAGGCTCACTATCTTGGGGTGGGGTAGGAGAAAGTCGGGGAGAAAATTTGTAACTCAAAATCTTGTGTAAATGAATGTTGAAAACTAAAAATAAATAAATAAATTAGAAAAAACTCATGGAAAATTATGAATAAATAAATAGATACATACATACATACATAAAAAGGCTAATAAAAAAATCTTAAACAGCATAGTGCCAAGTCTAGATTCCCTAGGCACTTCACTTAAGACCTACAAAAATTGCTATTGAATCACTATAGATTAAACTGTTACCTGTACAATTTCCTTCTCCTGAGTTAGTTGAAGTCTTTCTCTCCTCTCCCCCTACTATCTCCACCATCCAGAAGAGGGGATTGACCAGAGTAGAGGCCAGGAATACACCAATACACCTCCCTTTTCACAGTTTACTGGGATTCTCCCACAAAGGCAATACCCATCCTTCTTCCTCCTACTAAGGGAGGTCATTCTATCAGCACACCCTATCACACCTCAGCTGGTTTCTAGAATATGTGGGTAGTTCCTTTTCACAAAATGTTAGGCACCTCTGCAATGGGTAAGAGCCAAAGAGCTAACAATAACCAGTTATTGTTTGGAGCCATTAAATTTTAAGATCTGACTCCTATTAAATTAGAACTATAAAATTCTCCTCACATCATTTAGATTACTAGAGAAGCTTGGGGCCAGATTTGTGAAAACAGAGAACTCTTCAATAATAGATGTTTCAAAGTTTTAAATGGATTTATGATTACAGATTATCTTTTGACCTTCTGTAAAACTATCATGGGCATCATCAGAAAGCAACAGTGAAATGTACACAAAAGCTGATATGATATTCCTTAGTCAACCATCCTCAGGAGCTTATCAATCATCTTTCCTTTTGTCTCCGTCTAATTTTGGCCAGTTGCCTGAAGTGCTGTACATGAGACGACCAGGAGCTACTGAATACTAATCCATCTTTCAGCAATGGTAACTTTAAAGCTGTAACACTATCTAGCATATATAGGGCATTTCAGAAAGAAAAATTCCAGCCAAACTCACTAAAAGAATCATGTGCTTTTTAATTAACAGTATAATCTCAAATCAAACATGTTCATTTTTTAACAACAATATTCTAGAAACTAATCCAAACCCCTCCCACCCCCACACATATACATCTACCTTATGATACAATATGGATATTTAATAAAAGTCTATAGTATTAAGTTTCATTTATATTTACCATCTTTTTCCTGGCATTTTCCAGCAGGGGAGCTTTATATATTCTGGTCTGATATTAAACATAATTTCTCATGGTAGTACATTTTTTTCCAGCTGCAAAATCATCAAGGAAAAGATAAACTAATCATGGTGAAGGACAGACAAATCATTGTCTGATGATCCTGAGCATGTTGAGTTTTATGTTTTCAGGAAAGAGAAATAAGAAAGTCCAACTCTTTTACGTGGCTAGACTACATTGGGGAAAATTATCAAGAATAGTAACTTCTTTGAAAAATTACTTGACACAAATAAATGGAGAATTATTTGAGTCTATCTGAAAGTTGAATTCAGAATCATCAATACAGACACAAAACTCAAATCAATTTCCCTCATGTAGTTTTCCTAGAAATGTTATTAAGTATAAATTTAGTTAAGTAGTCTTGGGGATATTGCTTTGCTAAAATGAAAAATATCACTGGTACAGAAGGGATTATGAACAATTCTGGACCAAAAAAAGAGGAAAATAATTCTATTCCCCCAATCATGTAGTCTGTGATCTCAAGATATTTTCTGTGATAGCTTTTTTTTTGTTTAATCTTGAAGGTAACACACAATACAATGCAAATTTTAGATTATTTTACAGAAGTTTAAAAGTATCTCTATGATTTATGTAAAATACAACATGTTATAGCAACAAGCTAACTAAATTCAGCATACTTGGATATTAATACTCATGAATCTTTGCAGAACATCCCAAGTTTACTGAAGTTTATTTGTGGTCAACTAAAATATATACTACAAACCAAATCCAGAATCTCTAATACTGAATGATGCTTTGAAAAGTTTGACATGATTACATTCTGTCAATCACTCTTAAGATAAAATGATTTAAATATCATGTGAATCGAAATTGAAAAGCAGTAACTTCATCTAGTGACCTCCATCCTTTCTATCAGTACAAAATGACATTTTCAATTCTTAGGATACCAGGACAATTCTTTGGCAAGATGAGCTAGAGAATTTAGTCCAACAGATCAGGGCTTTAACTGGCCTTACTATCATCAGAAGTTCACAACCTACTTAAGAGCCCTTGAGAGGCTTGAGGTCAGACTTCTCTCCTCTGGTATACAGAATACATGGCCTAGTGGAAGAAGTGAGGCTTGTCACTTCCTTTGGAGAATTTTCCTAATTCCTGGGAAGTCCTGCACTGTGATCTGTTCTGTCTGTCTTAGATGTAGCACCTCTAAACTTCAGAGAGTGATTCTAGATTCTGGCTTTCAGGATTAACTCACTATATACTCATGTCAAAAGAATCAGCTATTTTATTGGCCTTATTACTTGGCAATGAGAAGCAATGTATAAAGAGCACTGTACTTAGAATCTGAGGACCTGTGAGATTCATATCCTGATTATAACACCTATTCATTGCATGGCCCTGGGCAAGTCCCTTGCCCCATAAAATGGGAATAAAGTGCAGGGTTATTGTGAATAAATCTGCTTCATAAAAACATAGCCAATGGAATATGTTGTTATCTACCATAGACAGAAACCTATAAATGAAAAAATAACATTATTTTGTACTTGAAATTCATAAATTATATCTACATAAATCTAGAAGCATTATAGTTGTAGTCAAACAACTATTTCTAATAGATATTTATTATAACTTGTACCTGAATGACTCTCCTGTCTACTATATATGCCCAACAAATAATCTTCTAGACTTTGCGAAGACTTCCAGTGAGGAGAAAAGCACCACCTACTGAGGGATCCCATTACAACTTGAGATATCTCTGTCTGTTTCCTCAAAGCAGGGTCAAGTTTGTCTCTCTGCCATTCTTAGCCAGTGCTCCACATTCTGCCCTCTGGGATCAAGCAGAACGTTAATGCCTCTCTTACAGGGTGTCCCTTTAAATACTTGAAGATAGCCCCAGGGAGTCTGCTCTTCTCCAGTCTAAACATTCCTACTTTCCTCAGTGGATCCACACATGGCATGATCCCAGGGAACATTCTGGTTACTTCCTTTCTATCAATGTCCTTCCTCAACAGCAGTGCCTGAAACTGAAAAAAATCCTTCAGATGTTATATGACTAGGTCAGAGTATAGCCCAAGTCAGACATCCCTCATTTGGGACACTAAGTTTTCCTGACTGCAACCTAGCAAAATATTACTGTTTTTTGGCTGCAAAGCCACACTGTTGACTCATAGTCACTCAATTTGCCCATATTTGTATAGCCACATATATCAGGTATATTCATTATGAAAATGATCCTAATTATAGAACCTCAGAGTTGCAAAGAACCCCTAAGTTCATTAAGTTCAACCTAGATCTGAACATTAATTACTTCCCAGACAATTGTTTACAAAATCTGCACTTCAAGACCTCCATTGATGAGAAACTTGTTCCTGTCCTAGGCCGCCCATTTTACATCAGAATAACTAGTATTTAGGAAGTGCATCTTCATATGAATATGGAAATAGCCTCTCTGCACCCACCCCCTTCCATGGCCCTAGCCTGCTAAAAATAGAGGAATGTTGTAAAATAAATTACCTAGACTTTAGCAAAACATTTGACAATCTCTCGCTATCAGAGAAATATGAACTAGCCTACAGATAGTATAGTTAAGTAGATTTGGATTTAATTAAATGGTTGGACCCAAGAGTAATCAATAATGATTCCATGTCAACTAGGAAGGAGTTCTCCAAAGGACTGAGTTGGGAATCAGTTTTGAGTGACCCTATGGAATTCAAAATTTTCATCAAGGTCTTTGATAAGGGCATAAATGACACATCAATGAATTTGAAGATACCACAAAACTGGGAGGAATTGCTAATGTGTTAGATGAGAGTAAGGATCCAAAAAGTTCTCAATAGGCTAAAATGGTGAACTGAATCTAACAATATAGAATCCAATAGACATAAATGCAAAGTCCCTACACTTGGGTTCACAAAATCAACCCCACAAAAAAAATGGGAAAATTGTCCTTCTAGAGTAATTTGTCTGAAAATGATCTGTGGGTTTTAATAGATTTCAAAGTCCTTTCTTTTCTTTACATTTCATACCTATAAAATTTCATTGTATTAATTTCAGCCAAATGTCCCAGCATAACTCTTAACTCTAACATATAATAACTCTAACATATACTATCCTTTCCAACTTGATACCATTTGAAAATTTGCTAAGCATTCATTGTATGCCTTCACCCAAGTCACTTATAAACAATGGATAACAGAGGGTCAAATGTCAAATGGAAAGAGAAACGAAAAGAGTAGAACAGAAAGAGCCTTGTGGCACTTGACAAGAGTTTTCCTCTCTGGTTACCATCAGTTACATTAGTCACCACAATTTGGGGTTGATTTTTCCAGTCCCCACTCCACATAACTATTCCATCAGTTAGCCCATTTCTTTCCATCTTGTTCACAAGAATACTGCTATTCCAAGGAAATCACCATCCTATTCCTGTTAACTTCATTGTTCTCTGTTTCTGATCTAATTCTAAAATTCTGCATGGAACACTACAACAGAAGACACCCTGTAAATATCATTTAACTTCTTATAAAGAAAGTGCTCACAGCACATGTGTGCTATAGTAATAAATGTGCTAGATAAGGAGGTAGAAGGCTTGGATTCAATTTCAGCTTCTGACACCTCCTGGCTATGTGACCATGGCCAAGTCACTTAGCTTGTCAATTACATCTAGGAATATTGTTAATCAATTTCCATGTTGAAGTTACCTCTCACAGCAGGCTAACTACAAAGTATAATCTCAGAGAGTTACCTTAAGCTCATTGAAAGGTTAAGTGCTGACAATGAATGGGTAGACAGCTAATGTCTGAGGAAGGAATAGAATTCAGGTCAATCAGTCAGCCAATGAGCATTTATTAGGTGCTTACTAATTTCCAAGACCTGTGCTAAGCACAGGAGATACAAAACAAGGCAAAAAAAATACTTATCTTAAAAGAGCTCAGACTCATCTAGGAAAAAACATAAAACAACTATGTACAAAGAAAATATGTACAGGATAAAATGGAGATAATCTGCATGGAGAAGGCACTAGCTTATAAGCACATTTGCGAGAGATTTTTTAGAGAAGGTAGGATTTTATGTAAGACCTGAAGGAAGCCAGAGAAAGTGGGGGCAAAGATGAAGAGGGAGAGAATTCAAGGCATGTGGAATTGCCAGGGAAAATGCCAGAAAGCAGGAAATATAGTGCTGTATGCAAGAAATGGAAAGGGGGCCAATATCACTAGATACTAGACTACATGGAGAATGTAGGGTATAAGAAGACTGGAAAAGTAGGAGGGGGTCAAGTTAGAAAGGGCTTTCAACAACAAGCAGAGGATTTTATATTTGATCTTGGCAGTGAAAGGGTATCACTTGAGATGCCTGAATGGGGGTGGGTGGGTGGGCAGGGAGCGTTACATGGTTATATCTATGCTTTAGGAAGATCAATTTGACAGCAGCATGAAGAATGGACTGGAATAGGGAGAGACTTTAAAGGCAGGCTATTGCAATAATCCAGGTGTGAGGCAATGGGGTCTATACCAGGCTGGTGGTAATGTCAGAGGAGAGAAGTCATGAGAGGTATGCCATATGACAGATGTCACCAAGGTAGAAATGACAAGACTGAGCAACTAATTGGAGTGAGAGAGATGGGAGGGAGAGAGTGAAATGTACAGGAGATACCATGGTTGTGAGCCTAGGTAAGTTAGAGAAAGGTAGTAATGAAGATATTAGGAAGGGGAGGTAGAAATATAACAAGTTCAGTTCTGGACATTCAAATTCAAGATATCCAAAAGGCAGTTAGGTACTTGAGAATGGAATCAGAAGAGAGGTTAGGGCTAGATAAGTGTAACTGAATCCATGGAAGCTTGTGAGATCACCAAGTAAAACAGTATAGAGAGAGAAGAAAAGAGGGTTCAGGGCAGAGCCTTGAAGGACACACACAAATATTGGGTCTTTATGACCCAAATCCAACACTGTGTTATATTGCCTCTCATTTGGGAAATAGGAAGCAAAATAACTCCAGAGTCTAGCTCCAAGGTTATTGAGAGACTAAAATAAGTAAAAGTGATTCATAAACCCTGAAATGATGTCACTTCAGGTTTAATAAAAACACTTTTACTTAAATAAATGTTCATTTTTCTTGTTACCTTAGTCTATTAAGGTGCAGGGGGTTTGTTGTTTGCCCTTCATTCTCAAAGAGGGCCATGACATCAGGAAGAGATGCCATGACTTGAAAGTCAGTTGGATTTAAGTGAGGGAGGGCTGTGAAAAATTACCAACCTCACTTTCTCCTGTGGAGCCATCCCCCTCTAGAACATGAAAAAAATTAAACTCTTACTTAAACTCTTACTTACTTAAGAGTCCAAGGAAACTGGGGACAAAGGTTAATTGAAGGGTGCACATAATTTTGGCAAATGTGGACAAGACTGCTATAAATGCCATATGCTTAAGAGATTCAGTGTCACGGATTGGAAAGGGGCTTTATCTTTGCGAAGGTCATGGCTTCATGTACTTCACTTGTCTGTGATTTCATTCATATTGCCACTCCTTCTAACACAGACAAGAACTCTTTTGTGTGATGGTAAACAGTCTTCATTGTGACCCATATGGCCTCTCCTTATCTGACTAGCTCATCCCTGAAAAGTAGGCATAATCTTCTGGCTAGTCTGGTGCTCGAAATGAACTAGAGACCCTTCTACTTCACCAGGACCTCCCTGAGTTTCCACTCTTTGGAGAAGCCAAGGATATCTCAACACCAAGATGCCGGATCGGAGGAAAACCCTAGTGGACGGTTAAGTGGCACAAAAATGAAAAGAAGGCTAAATGAGAAATTAGGAGCCAATATGGCAGAAAATAAGGAACCAATGTGTTATCTAACCAACTTACCTACCTGATTAGTGTTTTAAAGCTAAATGGGCCCAAAGAGAAATGAATTAGCCTAGAAAATTTTAGCATGGGGCCTAGGGGTTACAAACAAATTTAATTAATTTTGGAAGAATATAAATGTGTTACATGGTCACATGGGTCCTGTGGTGTTTTTCTCACTATTTTCAAAAATGCATCACACCTCAAATTAGTTCTTTTCAGCTCCTAATGAAGACTCCATGGGGACTTAGGAAATAGAGTTTCATGTGGAAACCCTTTCAAAACAATTCACAAAACTAGCTTTCTCAATTTGGCCACACTTAGTTCCTAGGCTGTCCTTTAATGAGCCTCAGCCATCACCTTGACTTGCTATGTCAAGAAATGGGGTTTTTGTCAAGTCTCCGCACGGAATTCTCAGCTCCTCCCTTGAGCTTAGCTGCAAAGGTCCCAATTCAGAGCAGTTGTATGGAAGCTTCGATACGTTTATTCCTGACACTCCCCTGTGTCATCCTACTTGACAAAAATGGCATTTAACATTTCTCATTGATACTCAGACTGTTCACCGAAGCAGAGGATTTTGCATCTTATAATGAGTTGTATATTATAAAGTCAAAGTCTGAAATGGACTTTGGGACTTGGGAGATGAAGCTCAGTATCAAGAAAATGAGAACAGCATAGACAAGGAACATTTTTAAAATTAGATGAGCAGGTCATATTCAGTTTGGCCCACCTCCTCATGTGTAAACTTTCACCTTCAATTCAGTCAAGCTGAAAAAGATCAATTTAGCAGCCTGGCCATCAACCATGATTATGTTCTTATATTTTAAGTGTAATACCATTTCTCCCAAAGGATCGCAATGAACTTTACACTTATAAAACGACCACTGGACATAGGAGAAATTAAGGTTCATTAGCTAAGGACAAAACAGTGATATACAAATATCACTTGGGACTACAAGGGGTAAAACCCAGTTTTTGAGACTCATATTTTGAAAATTGCAGTAGAATGCTAGTCTAGGTCTTCAGCAAGATATCTGACTTAAACCACCAGAGGTATTCAAACATGTATCTGAAAGTATTGAAAAAAAACAAGGTCCTATGTACCAAAGAAGGTGAACAAGAGAGTAAGGAGAGTGATATAGAAAAATCAAGAATTTACATTTATATTCTGTTTTAAGGTTTGCTAATGGCTTTATCTCTCAACAACCCTGTGAGGGAGCTAGCCCACACATCCCTTTTTATACATAAAGAAATCAAACTGCCTGAACCCAGAGCCCCTGGCTCCAATGCTCTCTACTATGTCATGCTTCTTTCCACTGAAATAGAAGGGATAACTCTCTGCATACCTCCTAGGATACTATATCTTCAGAAGCAAATGCACGGGTGAAGGCAATAGGAGTCCTCAAAGGGTGAAGGACAGATGAAGATTTTTCCTCTATGTAGCCTTGCCCAGCTACAGTCACAACAGTTAATTACTAAATAAAACCTTATACCAGATGACTTCTGATGTCCCTTCAAACTCTAAAGCTACAATTCCATGAATGGTCCCTATAATAGCCCTCCTGCATCTCTCCCTGGGATGTTCCCTTCCTGATTACTTCTCTGTTCTTGGTTTGTCACTGAGTAAAATGGAGAGCACCTATGCTGGTATTTTGAACCTTGGGAAGTTGCCTTTCCTTGGCATTACATTACAGTAGATGACACAATCAGATTTTTTTTTCTTGCTTTTTTGGAGGGGGGAAGGCAGGGCAATGGGGATTAAGTGACTCACCCAAGGTCACAGAGCTAGTTTTTTTGTTAACTGTCTGAGGTCAGATTTGAACTCAGGTCCTCCTGACTTCAGGGCCAGTGCTCTATTCACTGTACCACCTAGCCACCCCTGACAATCAGACTTTTTTAAAAGGGCTGATAACTTATACTATCAGATTACTTTATATATCAGTATAGAGTTTATGAAGCACTGGACATACATTATTTCACCTGACCCTTTCAATAAAGCTGTGAAGTAGATATTGCAAATATTGTCTCATTTTACAGATGAGGAAATTCTAAGGCTCAAGGAGTTAGCTGATGTACTCAAGTACTCAAGTACACCTGTCTTCTAAGTGGCAGTGCCAAAACTTGAAACCATGTCTTCTGACTAGGAATCCAAAGTATTCTTCCAATATTACTGCCATCCCTTCTTTTCTGGGGGGGGGTAGGCAATTGGGGTTAAGTGACTGGCCCAGGGTCACACAGATCATAAGTGACTAAGGCCAGATTTGAACTCAGATTCTCTACCTAGTTGACCCACCACCCTTTCTAAAAAACTGTGAATAAGGCAAAATGTGTTAGAATAGTTAACTAAATTTCTTTACAATTTGTAAGCATTGCAATATTCCTTATACTTTGGAACGCATTTTGAAAACTCACACTATAGTGTTGCTAAATGCAAAAGTATACAAGTGACAACCTAAAAGCTATCATGTGCACATTGCTTGCTGAACCACAACAGAGATTAATATGCAACAGAGAAACACCAGATATTTTGATGGGATCGCATTTTCTGTCTTAAAACTTTAATCTTTTTCAAAGTGTTGACTCAGAAATCTGAAATATCTCAGAAGATGCTCTGATCTCAGCAAGCCCAATAATGGGCATTGCACATAAGAGTGGGAAATGGCATTTTTCATGAATTTTTAATAAAAAAAATTTTCAACCAGATCACAGAAAAGATGGAGGTGAGAGAAACTTTGCTCTAATAGGGGAAACAGTATAAATGAGTGCACCTAATAAACAGCAAATGATGAATCAGGTACTCACACAATAGTCTGGATTTCAGAGTCACAAGTAACAAAGAGAGCCCCAAACTTCCAAATGGTCCATTATGATTACACAGCTAATAGAATAATTCTATTATAATTAACAATAACCATATGACTCCCATATACTTTAAACATTCATTCATGAAATGAAGGCTCTGTTTCAATCTGACAATAATATAAAACTCGAAGAGACCTTAGAGGTCAGCCAGTCCTACCTTCTCATTTTATAGAGGAACAAAGAGAGGCTGAGAGAAGGGATGAGACTGATCCAAGGTCACATAAGCAGGAGAGCCTGGAGGCAGATCTGGCCCTCAGATTCCAAGGCCAAGGTTTGTGCCACAGATGTTTCTTTGCCTACTGGTCTGTTTGTGCCACGTCCAAAGATGATTGAGTACACTGCTGAAGGCCATCAAGCTATCAAGATATACAGACATAAATATAGATATACAAACACACACCCACACACATGTGCACATATATATGCCATCTTAAAACCAAATGATATTGATTCCATGCAACAAATCTTTTCTATAATCTTGTCATGTATTTCAATTATATTTGGTATATGGCTAGAAATTCTAGAAATACATTTTTTCCAAGAACAAATGTTTTAGTCTATTAGCTTAAAAACATGAACATATGCCTAGAAGCTACAATATAGATGCTGAGAGTCTCCTTATTCCTGTTGGTAAATGGACAGCACCTGTCAATTCCCTGGCAGTGAGATCTGCAGTCCATAAAACTACTAGACTAGACAATTCAACACATGTCAGAAGAAAAGCAGATGAAAATGTTCACAATATAATTAATGCTCAAGACCCTATATGAGATAACTTCTAGGCACAAATGCCACTGATGTTACTGTGCTTGTAAGTGAATACAATGGGAGAATATTCCAGTGCTCTTCTTCTAGTTTAAATGCTGAGTAGAGGAAAAGGAAATCAGGTCAATATTAGGTCATGACAAGGGAGATAGACTCAGGATGTTACAGGTATTTGGAGACAAACTTGTTCTTTTAAACACATGAAGGAAAGAATTTCCAAGAGGGCTACAGATAATATAGACCCCATTTGTTTCTGTTGTTCTGAAGAGTATGGATAAATGTGCGAATGAGAAAGCAGGTATAGGGGATTTGAAATGGTATGAGAAAGATGATACTACACATTCATTCTTTTCTACATGAAGAGGATTTATAAACCAAGGAGACTTCTCAACAACCTCACTTCACCTATGATCCCTTTACGTGCATTTTGCAAGAAAACTCATCAAATGGGAGTTTTTTGAAACTCTAATATTATATAGCACAGCAGATTCCCTGTCTGTACCACATGTAAAAATCTTCCTATCACTGAGCTGTGTTCAGTCGCACAGGGCACTCACCAAGTATGCTAGGGCCACCTTGAACCAAGTCGACAGTGAAATTTTCAATGTGAACATTTCTACCACTGAATTGAAATGCTACAAATCAGGGCTTGATTGGCTGTTTTGCTGATAGACTAGAATTAAGAAACTGTTAATGATGAAAATTAAATTTAAAAAAGTGTCCTGAGTACTTTTTTAGAGAGATGTTTGTTAAATATTTACCAGCATACCCTTGGATTTCATAATTAATTAATCATTATATGTGAGGTTAATAACAACTACCTGAAATTTTATTACCAGTAATAATGATAAGATCTCAAAAGAAAGTAAAATTCTGATAGTTGTTACAAATGTGGAGTAAATTTTTCATAGTCCATACCATTTAAGAATTTAATCATTACATGCAAAGAAAGTATTAACAGCAAAAAGCTGGACAGTACATTCCTTATGCACTCTAATAAATATTCAACTCACATAAATCCATTTAGGTTAATGCATGAAATTATGTCACCCCTAACCTGCAGTGTACTGCTAACCTCAGCACACAGAAATGGTTACTCATTTAAAATAAGGGTTCAGGTTTTCCTCCACTGACTAAGCTACATTGTTCTGGAAAGAAGACATTTTAGAAGGTGCTGGGTTGCTTTCCTTGATTCTTCTGGTACTTTGGCTTTGGGTCTTTAAAATCTGTTTTTGAATCTGACTTAGAATTTCAATTGCTATATGAAACCCCAAGGGCAGAAACTTCCTCTATCAAAGCAGATTGACATCAACTTTACAACTTATGGGGGGGGGGAGTGGTAAGAAGGCATGTGACTTGTCAAAGGCCATATAGCCATTATGCTTCTGAGCTACTGGGGGAAGAGAGGAAAGATGGGAGGAGGTTTGAATAAGGATGGGGAGTTATCGTAGACTATATTAACAATTTTCCTGACTTTAAATGTGGGCTAATACATAGCTGTGAAGGAATTTTTTTGGGGGTTATTTCTTCAAAAATGAATCATTTTCAAAGATGTACATTATTACTGGGAAGCTAGGAGGCCCAGTGGATAGAACACTGGGCTTAGATTCAGGAATACTCATTCTTGAGTTCAAATTGGCCTCAGACACTTCCTGGGCAACTCACTTAACCCCATTTGGTTCAGTTCCTCATGTGTAATGAGCTAGAAAAGGAAATGACAAACCACTCCTGTATCTTTGCCAAGATGGGGTCAAAGAGAGTCTGAAATAACTGAACAACATAAAAAATTATAAGTATCTGAAAACAAGTCATATTATTTTTAAAAATCTGAATAACATCTGACTTGTCTCAGATCTACTTTTGTTGCTTTGCTGTCCATATGCAATTCAGCGTTTATTGCCTACTATGTTTGGAAAGGATGACAGCAATAATGGTAGAGAATGTCCAGGTGAAGAAGGGCTTTTCTTTACATGTGACATCCTATTCGATCCTTACCGCCACCTGTGGGATAGGCGCTCTTATTATCCCCATTTTACAAAAGAAGAAACTAAAGGGTACAGGGATTAAGTGACTTGCCCAGGGTTATGCAGATAGAAAGTGACTAAGGTAGTCTTCCAGCTCAGCTCTTCCTGACTTCAGGACCCACTACCCAGAGACTCCTATGTATCAGAAAGTAGTTTTTAGTCTTCAGTCTTAAAAAGACTCAATGATCAAAAAATATTTTTTCCACTGTGGAATGGAATGCATTAAGACCAAACAGAGGGTAAGAAACACTTGGGAACTGGGTGTCTGATTGAAAGGGGAAGTGAGCCTGTCAAGGGTTTCCAGCTTATCCCTGGGCCCTCCCACAAAGTTAATAGAGACCCCAATAAAACTGCCCATTCCCCCTCCCCACACACATACATACACACAGTTCACTCTTCAGGCACTTACATCTGAGGGCACCCATTAATACAGTTTGCAGTAAATGACCTTGCATGGACAAATGAACTATTAGAGCTCCTCAGTGAGTGCAGCTCAGGCAATGCTCCAGGAAGAACCGTCTCACATACTATCCCCAATGGCTTGAAAAACACCAAAACATCTGTCAGAGCATGACAGGCCCAGAAACTGAGAAGTGGCAAGGGGGGTGTATTTTGGAGTCAGGTAACTGGGGTTCAAATCCTAGTTCTGTCATTTTGTTACCTTGGGCAAGTCCCTTCTACTTCCTGGGTCTCAGTTTCCTTCTCTGTAAAGAAAGGAGTACCTCTGCAATTTGTAATCTTTAAGAGTTATCAAGGGTTCTAAGGTCACACAGTCAGTAGGAGAGGCAGGACTTGTACCCTTTTCAGCTTCAAAGTCAGTCATAAATTCACAATGTCATACTTCTTCTCTAGCCATTATATTCTGTACACATTCCCCCAAATATTCACTCATCCAAACTAAACATCCCCAGATACTTCAATCAATTCGTGTCTATCATCTTAAAAAATAAATGTGCACAGACAGATCATAACAAATGGGGAAAAGCAGAACTACTAAAAAGATCATTTCAGATCATAACTTTTTTTTAAAGACTGGGTCTTCTTATCTCGCCCAGGCTGGAAGTGCAAGGGCCACTCACAGGCCTGATCTCACAGTCAGGTGGCAGGGAAGATTTCATTTCAGTTTGGACTTAGGTTGACTCTGTCCTCCCTAGACAAGCTGGTGGGCCCCTGCTCCCAAAAGTTTACCATACTGGTGCCAAATGTAGCATGGAGACCCAATCAAAGAGCCTAAAACAGCTACCAGTTTTAGCCACCCTGGCAGCTGGGATTACAGGTGTATGTCATCACATCCAAAAGAAGAAAACTCTATGTGTGTGTGTGCATATACACATGTATGTGTGTATGTGTACATGTATAGGCATATATATGTGTGAATGTGAGTTTGTATATATACACACCTATGTATATATGTAAAAATCCTTGATTTACTGGCTCTCCTCTGAAGCCTAAATTCTCTATGTCACTTTTATGTAATTTTCTGATTAGACCCAGAAATGGTCAAACTGTTCCTATGCCCAATGTGGCATAATTATTCCTATGTGGTATAAGATTTGATTCAATTAAATTCTATTGAAGTCAATAAGTATTTTAAAGTGCTGACTTGCTTTCAAGGAACTGAGTATGTATCGAAGACCAGAAAAGTCTCTTCTTAAAACTGGTATTCTACCCAAATGCTGGGTTCTTTCCTAAATATGCCAATATAATGCTTACTTTCTAAGAGAGTATAGAAGGTCACAAATGTATCAGGAAATACGCCTTAAACGGTACCTAATTCAACCCTCTCATTGCACAAAAGAACAAAGTGAGGATCATGAACGTTAAGTATTTTGCTTATGGTTAAGCAGCAAGGGTCAGAGGTGGAGTATGATCTACGATCTCACAGATTCCAGCACCACTGCATTTTGCTGATTCTGATGGGATTTAACTCATGTCCAGCATCAGCTCCACAGTGAGACTGATGCATAGTTTTACAATTGTGATGTCTGCATATCATTCATTTCATATTTGTGCATGCCATCCTTATGTTGTCCTAAATCTGTTCCTTGTGAAATTCCCTGATTTGTTTAAATTGTCCATTTTAATTGAGCTTTTGGTTTTCTAGCATCTTCCTTTCTTCATCTTTCCCCTCCTTAACCCTTAGCTCACTATTTCATACCCCTTGAGATGGGTCTCCATAACAAAGAAAGGAAAGAGAAAGACACCAAGGAAAAGCAGATCAGCCAAAGCGGCCAGTTCTCCATCAGTCTGGGAATACTTCTTGACGTTCCTGTTACTCGTCCTCCTCTTTAAATCATTATGAGACCATTATTGCCATCTTTAAATGCAAATAGGGATGCCAGAGAATTCTATTTATTTCCTTCTAGCCAAAGGTGTAAGTTGTGTGCCACACTGACTGAAGTGATGACAATGGACTACCATTGCATTAATTATAAAATGTCATGATGCATTTAAAAAAAAGACTTATGGAAGAAAATCTTTAAAATTCTTTAAATTATTTTTTTTAGTTTCTACCACTATGAAACAACAGCCTGAATGGGCAAGCTCCATATTCCAAGAGGCCAAATTTAAGGGCAAATCATCATTTCAAGCATAAAAAGGGAATGACAGTGAACAAGTCCAAAAACAACAGTGGCCACACTTTGAAATGGAGCACAAGTCAGTGAGAACCCACTAATCTGGAATAACGAAAAGTGCAAGAGAGACCAAGGAGAAGAATGGGCTGACTTAGTAATAATCTGCATTTAACAATTTTTATTTCACAATACAGTCTTTCTATCATGAAACACAGGCGATCATTTAAAAGAAGATATGACTGAATGCTAATCAGAGTCATAACTAATGAATGTTTATGTATGAGATGGGTAATGTGAAAGGTGTCTTCAGTAGGCCTGGGAAGGGATACTTTCCTTTTTCAGGGTAGAGACAGAAATCCCAAGAAAGAGAAGAGCTTCATTCTCTATAACTAAGTGCCAGGCTCAGGTGTTTCTTCTTTTGAAGGATCTACTGCAAGTATTATCAGCACCCTAGAAATTCAGTGCCCAATAAAGTCAACACCATTGGGCAAAGCCTTCTTATCCTTCTCTACTTACAGCTCTAATACAAAAAATTCAAATAAGCTAATGAAAATGGTCATTGGTATTGAGGTTATGTTATGCAATAATGGATCAAATATAAAAGTCTTCTTAGAGAAAATAATTAATTACTAGGCTTAGAGAATCAAATAGCACTTTAATTTCTTGAGTCCTTGGTTTGGAAAAAACATTACTAATTTTAGAATGGATTGTAACATGAACAAAGCCCAAAAATATTACTGAAGACTAAACGATTTTGAATGTTTTCAGTTAAAAGCAATAAAGTATACCATGCATTTATCACAAATTCTAAATTACTCAGTTAACTGAGGCTTGTCTGGGCCTGCCCAGCACTTTTAATATGGAGGCCTCTGCATCCTACCAGTGCATGGGGACAGCCTCCTTTGATTGGTTGCTTAAGTCTTTCCAATTGGCAACACTGAGAAGGTCATGCTTTCTGTTGCTCTCCTTCTGTACACTCTTCTGTGTTGCATCCAAAGGGTGATGATCACAGTTCACCCAAAGCGTGGGCACCATGAACTGAACCAGTGAATGGGGGAGAACTTCCTTCCTCTGCCTTCCCACTTTTGCCCCAGATCTGAGAAATGGGCATGGAGTATGGGCTTCTTTTCTGTTGTGTTTGTCCTCAGTTTCAGATGTCAGACCCCTGAGTTTGAGCCATGACAACCTGGAGCCAGGATTGTAGGTAGGGTAGTGCATACAATCAGTCTAACAAGGGAACTTTTCCAGGAGAAACTAGAGTTCCTCAAACTTGAACCTGGGTGATGGGAGGGTGTGGTTTATGGACCTGAGTTGTTATAAACCTAACCCCCCCCCACCCAGAGCCTGAGATGGTACAAAAGAGGGCAATGGGAGTGGGGTCCTGTCTCTAACACTGACTACTAGCTGTGTGATCATAAGCAAGTTCTTCACTTCCCTAAGCTTCAGGCAACTACTTATTAGAGGCTATGGATAAGATAGGCATGGAGGTGCCACAGGATTCTTGAGCTATGCCAGAAAATCACCAGCTTTGACTTGGCACACCCAGCTGAAAATAGCTTCAAGTAGTAGCCTGCTAGTTGCACATCTATCATCTCATGTAGCCACTAACAAAGAGGCTGCAATCTCTTGAGGGCTAGGGACCTTTGGTGGTAGTAATAAACCCTACTAAAAACACAATTTGCTTCAGAGAGAGGTTTTTACCAGGAACCACCAAAATCTTTCAATATAGAGCCAGAAGAAAAATTCCCAAAGAGCAAATCAGTTTTGAATTAAGAGGATCCCTCTCTATTCTTTTTTTTAAGCAATCAGGGTTAAGTAACTTGCTCAAGGTTACATGGCCAGGTGTTTCTGGGTGTGGTGCTAAGTATCTGAGCCCAGATTCAATCTCCAAGTCATCCCAACACTGGAGCTGATGCTCTTACTCGCTGAGCCACCTGGCCTCCCCATCCCTCTCTATTCTTGAAAGAAAGTTCAATTCCAATGGCATGAGTTATTGAGAGACAGAAATTTGAATCTAGAAGATCCTGTTCTATTCATAAATGGAAAGGTGTCCTCTCAATCTGGTCAACTTCAAATACTGGCAACCATTCTTCCTATGGCTCATTATTCTATCTGAAGCAGAACAGAAGGAATAAAGTATATACTTAGTATCTTCCTTCTAAACAGCTGGAAAGTAATTGGATATCAGCTGTTAACATATGATATTGACAAGGATAGCTGAGCAGACACAGCCTGGATGAATTTTTAAAAAGGTTATTCACTATGCTGGCTGCAGGGTGATGAAAGTTTTGGCCATGGCAACTCTCAAAGATCAATGACTAAGGCTTTTGGGATCTGTGTCACTGAGGAAATCGCAATCACTTAAGGCAGACTCTAGAAGTCTTTCCCAACAGGAGTGGTATCACACTCAAATAGAAAAAGGATTACCAAAGTATATAAAGATGCCAATAGTTCACATACTGACTTAGTTTTAAATTTTAATGTTGTCTACATTTTATTGTATTTTTATTTATTTTGTTAAATATTTCCCAATTACATTTTATCTGATTTGGGCTACACTGGGGATGGTTATGAAATACCTCTGATACCTCTGTCCTACAGCTCTTTGAATGCATTCAAAGCTAACTAAATGTCTCTTCAATTTACATTTACTGGTCAATGAAAGAGGTCGTGGTCCTCCTTGCTTCCCTTAGTCGAGATGGCACAATATTAGATTACAATTTGAGTCTACCTAAAGAATACATAGTACCTACTCAGTGTTGCTTAGTATCGGCCACTCTTCTGTGAATGTTTTCTGATCTATCCAGCAACCTTCAATTACATATAGAGAAAGCAACCTTCATTTAAATAAACAGTTATTAAGAGCCTAGTGTTGTCCTAGGGGACAGGGGCTGGGGATCATAGAGCTAAAAGAGACTTCCAAGGTCATCTAGTTCAAATCCTTGATTTTGCATCTGTAGAAACTAAGGTGCAGAAAAATGAAGTTATGGCCTCAGGTGACGCAGCAGTAAGTAAAAGAGCTGGATCCAGTGATCTTTCCACTGCACCATGATAAAGATTAAATAAGATGAGGATGCTACAGTCAAAGAATTCATACCATGAAAGAGACTGAACAGAAGCAGCACAATGGAAAGGCTACAGGACTTGAATTCCAAAGGCCACTATTTGGATCCAAACTCTAATTTATGCTATCTTCAAGACCATGGTGGATGAGGGTGAGAAAACTACAAGCATTTATTAAGCACCTACTACATGCTAGACTATGCTATTATAGTGCTACTCTGATGGGCAATTGACTGGTAATTCACAGGTGCTATATTTTCCCGATTTTACAGTTGAGGAAACTAGACAGAAGTTAAGTAACATACCCAGGGTCACATAGCTGGTAACTGTCTGAAGTTGAATTTTAATCCAGGCCATGGGGAAGTCACTTGACTTCTCTACACTTACTTTTCCTTATATATAAGAGTAGTGATCACGCACCACCTACTTCACAGATTTGTTAGGAAAGTACTTTATAATCATTGAAATAATGTAAGGCATCATCGTGTCAAATTTTCTTCCACTTCAGTATTTTTTTTTGTTCTACAACTGTTTTTCCTGCTCCCAGAGCTTTTACTTCTTTGCAGAGCCTTCTATTATGCATTCAATTTTTCCTACTATGGAAGAAAATGTTGTACTCTGAGCTGTAGGCACAAGCCTGACAGAAACAATTTTTATTCATTTAAATTAAACTAATACTAAACAATTTTGCTTATACAGAGGAAGGAAGATTGGCAGAGTTACCCCAGGACTTTGAAAATCTCTAACACAAGCCATTTTGGAGTTACAATTGATAATATTTTCAAATGACAGACAAAATTCCACAGTTAAGATTAAGTATGGGTTCAGATTTTAGGTAACAGTATGGATAATAATTGGTTTCATCCAACAGAACAATAACCACTTAACTTTATGCACACCTTAAAGATAGTTTTCCTAAAACCATTCATTCTGGTTAAGGGTGAACAGACAAGGACTTCAACCAGGTTAAAGCCTTCCCACTCTAAAGATTCTTACCAATATTTATCCATTTCCTAGGATCTGCGAGTTCATTTTTGACATTTTACACTTTCCTAACAGAAAGCAACCAGGCTTTTGAAAGGGGGAGGTTGGAGATAAGAGAGTGGATTTCGTAGAGGGCAATGTTTTTCAAGAAGTGTGATTAAGCACTAAGGTTTCCTTCTTTCAGGTAAGTCTGGAAAAAGACTTAAGCTGAGGAAATAATTATTTCTTAATATTTCTTTAAGAAAAAGGAGTCTTTACTATGATATCATACTATTCTTATATTCCACCTTTTTACATTTTTATTCTGAATGTAAATGCCAAGAAAGATTGTTTCTACAGACACAGCAAAATACAAAAATTCTATATGAGATAGGAATCTATATTTGACACTTCTTTTTTAAGTATAAAATGAATTCTACATATAACTTTCAAAATTATCCTTCTTAGAAATAGAAAGTAAGGGAATGAGCACAGGTGAAGAAGAAACAAAATTATTACTTTTTGCAGATGATAAACTAGAAACTAAATAATTGGAAAAATTTCTGCAAAGTTATATAACATAAACACACGTAAATCACCAGCATTTCCATACATTACCAATCAAACTCAGCAAGAAGAGACAGAAAACTGAAATTCCATTTTAAAAATAACAAAGTACTAGATAAAGTATTTAGGAGGCTACTTGCCAAGATATATTGAGGAACCATATGAATACAGCTAGAGAACACTCTTTACACAAATAAAAACAGACTTAAATAATTATAGCTCCATTAATTGGTCATTGGTAGGTTATATCAATATAATACAAATGACAATACTACCTACATTACTTTACTTATTCAATGATATGACAACCAATTATCAAAAGAAAAATAATGATGAAATATATCTGAAGGAACAAGGGAATTTTTAAGTGGGAAGGAAAGAAGCCTAGAAGTTTTACATCTCAACTCTGCTACAAAGCAGTAAACATTGAAATAATGTGGTGCTGACTTCAAAAGAGGGATGTGGATCAGAGGGAAAAAATAGGTACATAGCATAAAGAAAAAACAAAGGAACACAACAGCCTAGTATTCAATAAACCCTAAGACCCAAGCTACTGTAGTAAGAACTAATCATTAAACAAAACTGCTGGGAAAACTTAAAAGCAGCATGGCAGAAACTAGATATAGATCAATATCTCACACTTATTCCAAGATAACATTGTCCAATGTAGAAATTTGTTTCGACTATGCATATTTGTCACAAGGGAAGGAGAAAGGAGAGAAAAAATATTTTTAAATTTAAAAATGATTAAATTTTCTAAAACTGTCCCACTTCTCTGGGCTTCCTTCAAAATTTCCTTTTTCTCTTCTGATTTTTTTGCTTTTTTGAGGGCAATTGGGGTTAAGTGACTTGCCCAAGGTCATATGGCTATTTTTTGTATTAAGTGTCTGAGGTCGGGTCCAAACCCAGGTCCTCCTGACTCCAGGGCCAGTGCTCTATTCACTGCACCACCTAGCCACCCCCTGATTTTTTTTTAAATGTAATAATGTCCAACTCTTTTTTGGCATCATAATTAGTAATTCAGAATAACCTCTTCCTCAGTTAACCAAGAGAAATAAAGGGAGGGGAATCTTTTGCAACAAATAATTCTAGTTAATTAAAATGAAAACATATATTGTCCGTGTCCAGAAATTCATGTCTATTTCTTCATCTTAGGTTCATCACATTTCTGTCAGGAAGTGGGCAACAAGCTTCCTCACAGGTCTTCTGGCAATATGACTGTTCGTTGTTTCGGTCAGACCTCTTTAAACTTTTGAAATTGTTTCTCTTTACAAAGTTGTTACCCTTTTAAAAATTGTTCAGCTGCTAATGCTCATTTCACTCTGAAGAAAGTCATACTACCCAGTATTTGCTCTAATTGTCTCTTTTTCATTTCTTAGGGATGGAAAATATCCATATAGAATGTAATGGAATACTATTGTGCTATAAGAAATGATGAGCAAGTGGATTACAGAAAAACCTAGGAAGACTTATATTATCTGATACTGAGTGAAGTGAGCAAAACAAAGAAAATATGGCACACAGTAATAGTGACATTGTGTGATGATCAACTTTGATAGATTTAGCTCTTGTCAACCATACAATGATCCAAAACAATTCCAAAATATTCACGATGGAAAATGCTATCCACATCCAGAGAAAGAATTGTGGAGTCTGAATACAGATAGAAGCATACTATTTTGACTTGTTTGTTTTGTTTTCTATTTTTTCCTTTTGTTCTGATTCTTCATTAACAGCGTGACTAATATTTAACTATGTTTAACAGGATTATACATGTATAATCTATATCAGATTGCTTGCAGTTTTGAGGAGGAAGGGAGGGTGGAAAATCTGGAACTCAAAATCTTATAAAAATGAATGTTAATAAAATACTATTAACTGGAAAAACCTTTAGAAATCTGACAAAATTAAAGAAAATATTCATGTATCCCAAATACTACAATTTGTTTAGGTATCCCCTAGTTATATTAGAAACAATAAAAGGTACCCCCTTAGTTGGGGTTTTCTTTTCCCTTTTCTCGTTTTTAATTCCCATTTCAGGATCAGTAAGTTTGCTTTGCTTATGTCTATTACTTTCTTGGTATCATACTCCCTTTTAACCCCCACCTTTCTCCCCAGTTGTTTCTCCATTGAGTTTGATATGTTTCTACAGAAAATTCTGTGTACATATGTATGTATGTGTGTTCAACTCTTGTTTGTCTATTTCAGTTGAGTGCAGTTCATCTAATGTCTACTTCCCTGAATGACTTCCTCTGATTTAGCACATAGTTTCAGGATGTGATTTTTAGTTAATGTGTGATACAGTTTGCAAATTATGCTCCTGCAATCTTTGGGACAGTCTGTAAGTGACTTCTTGGTTCCCTTTTGCAATCTTACTTCCTGCTATTATTGCTTTATACTGGCTACTTATAAACTTACTCTACTGATTAAAAAAGTAGATTGTCAGGGGTACCAGAACAAGATACAATTTTAACATAAGATTCCTTTCAGAAGATGATCACTGGGTCCTTTCTAGCTTCAAAATGGATTTTGCTTCTAACAAATTTGTTCAGCTTTCATTTAAAATAACTGCCGACAATACAAAATACTTGGGAGTTTACCTGCCAAGACAACTGCATGATCACAATTACAAAACACTTTTCATACAAATAAAGACAGACCTAAACAATCGGAGAAAAGTTAATTGCTCATAGATAGATCAAGCCAATATAATAAAAATGACAATTCTAAGTTAACTTATTTAGTGCCAAAAAATCAAACTAACAAAGAATTGCATTATAAAGATAGAAAAAATACTGACAAAATTCCTCTGGTAAAAAAATCAAGATGTTACCTCACACCTATCAGACTAGCTAACACGACACAGAAGAAAAATCACAAATGTTAGAGGTGATGGGGAAAAACTGTGAAAGTTGTTTATTGTTGAAGGAGTTGTGAACTAGTCCAACCATTCTGGGGGACAATTGGTAACAATACCCAAAGGGTTATAAAACTGCATACCCTTTGATCCAGCAATACCACTACTAGGTCAGTATCCCAAAGAGATGAAATATAAAAGGAAAAGGAAATATTTGCATATATATATATATATATCAGCTCTTTTTGCAGTGGCAAATAAATGGAAATTAAGGAATGGCTGAATAAGTTTGCACATAAGATACATGTTAAAAAGGAGAGACACATACAGAATGAAAATGAAAGCCTGGAATAAAATGTATTTCATGTCAATTGAATTTTAAAAAGTGAGAGTTACAATCAAGCTGTCAGAGAAATAAAAAAATAAAAATTTACGTCAAGAATTACTAGAAGAACTAAAGAGATTTCTAAAAAAAGCAATAAAATATTTTTTTAATAAAATAAGATCAGTAGTAGAAAGAGTGGGGGGGAATGAGAGCAATGTAAGAAAATTATAAAAAGAAAATTAACAGCTTTGTAGAAGCGGCACAAAAAATACTGAAGAAAATAACTTTTTAAAAATCAGAATTGGTCACATGGCAAAAGAAGTACAAAACCACATGGAAGAAAATAACTCCTTTAAAATCAGACTGGTAAATGGAAGCTACTGACTCCATGAGACATGAAGAAAGAACAAAACAAAGTTAAAAGCCTGAAAAAAAATAGAAGAAAATGTGAAATATCTCATAGGAAAAACAACTGACCTAGAAAACACATCGAAGAGAGATAATTATCAGACAACTAATTCTAATATTGTATAAACTGTTTGGAAAAATAGGTAAAAGAGTCTTATTAAATTCTTTTGAAGACACAAATATGGATTTAATAGATAAAAGCAGGGAGAACAAAAATGGGGAAAGAAAACTATAAACCAATTATCCTAATGAATATTGATAAAAAATCTAAATAAAATAATGGAAAATAGATTACAATATATCACAAAGATGATCAGACACTACAATCAGAAGAGATTTAAACTAGTAATGCAGGGCTGGTTAAATATAAGGAAAAGTATTAGCATAATTGATTATATCAATAAAGAAAATAATCAAAATCACATAATTATACCAATAGATGCAGAAAAAACTTTGGACAAAATACATCAATGCCTATGAAAAATTCAAGCAAAGATGGGAATAAATGAAGCTTTTATTAAAATAAGTAGCATTTATCTAAAACCAAGAGCAAGGTTTATTTGCAATGAGGATAAACTAGAAGTCTTTCCATTAGTATCAGAGGTGAAGTAAGGATGCCCATCAACACCACTATTCAGCAAAATTGTACTAGAAATGTTAGTTACAGAAATAAGAAAAGATGAATTGAAACAATTAGCATAGGTAATGAGGAAACAAGACTATCATTTTTGCAGATGATATGATGGTAGAAAATCATTAAGAATCAACTAAAACACTAGTCAAAATAATTAACCATTTTAGCAAAACTGTAAGATATAAAATAAATCCACAGAAATCAACAGCATTCCTGTATATTACTAACAAAGCCCAGCAGGAAGAGGAAAAAAGAAAATTCCATTTAAATATACTGCAGCCAATATAAGATACTCAGGGGTTTATTTGCCAAGACACATAACAGAACTATATGAACACAATTACAAAATACTCTCCATACAAATAAAGACAGATTTAAATAACTAAGGAAATACTAATCACTCATGGGTAGACTGAGCTAATCAAATAAAAATGGCAACACTATCTAAATGAATATACTTATTCAGTGTCATACCAATCAAATTACCAAAGAATTATTAAATAATAGTTAATAAAAATAATTTTTAAATACAAAATAAAAGTTCTCTTAAGAACTAGAAAATATAATAACAAAATTCATCTAGAGGAACAAAAGGTCAATACTATCAAGGGAATCAATTTTAAAAATTGAAAAAAGGGAGCCTAGCAATACTCAGATATCAAACTATATTAAAAAGTGGTAATCATCATTACAGTTTGGTACTGGATAAGAAATAGAATAGTTGGTTAATGGAATAGATTAGGTGTATAATATACAAATAAACAAATTAGCACAGAAGCCTAGTGTTTGCCAAACTGAATGATCCCACTTACTGGGGTAAAACCTCACTATTTAACAAAAACTGCTGAAGAAACTGGAAAGCAATCTGACAGAAAATAGGCATGGACCAAATAAATATTTCACACCATATACCAAGACAAGCTCAAAATGGGAATGTGCTTTAGATATAAGGAAAGGGTGATAGCATAAGCAAATCAGAGGATCCTGGAAGAAATTACCAGTCAGATCTATGAATGGGGGAGAGTTCATGACCAAATAAGAGATAGAGAGGTTCAAGGAAGGTAAAATGAATAATTTTGATTGCACAAAACTTAAAAGATTTGTACAAACAAAACTGGTGCATCCAAAATTAGAAGGAAACAGGAGAGGGGGAAGAAATTGTAGCAAATTTCTATGATAAAGGTCTCATTTCTCAAATATGTAAAGAATGGAGATAAATTTATAGAATTAAGAGAAATTTCCCAAGTGATAAATGGTCAAAGGATATGAACAGTGAGTTTTCAGAGGAAGAAATCAAAAGTATCAAAAACTATATAAACTATCAAAAGTCATATAAAAATGCTCTAAATCACTACTGAGAGAAATGCAAATTTAAACAACTCTGAGGCACCACTTCAAACTCATCAGATTGGCTAAAATGGCAAAAAAAGGAGAATGACAAATACTGGAGGGGATGTGGGAAAATAGGTACATTAACAGACTGTTAGTGGAGCTTTGAACTGGATCAACTATTCTGGAGAACAATTTAGAAAAATGCCCAAAGATCTATAAAACTGTGTATACATCTCTGATCCAGAAATACTGCTACTAGGTCTATAATCCAAAAATATCAAAGAAGAATGAAAATGACACAAATGTACAACATGTTTATAGCAGCTCTTTTATGTGGTGGCAAAGAATTTACATTAACTGAGAAATGGCTGAATAAGTTATAGTATATGAATATGACAGAATATTATCATGACAAAAGAAATGATGAAGGGGATCACTTCAGAAAAAAGCTGGGAAGACATATATACTGATACAAAGTGAAAAGAAGCAGAAGAACATATGTAGTAACAGCAATATGGTAATGATAATTAACTATGAAAAACTTAGAAACTCTGGTCAATGAAGTGATCCAAGACAATTTCAAAAGTCTCATGATGTAAAATGAAATCCATCTCCAGAGATCTGATGGACTCAGACTACAGATTGAAGGATACTTTTTTCATTTATTTTCCTTGCCTTTCTTTCAGAGTATGACTAATGTAGAAAGGTTTTCTATGATTTCTTATGTTGAATGGATATTGTATTTCTTGCCTTCTCAATGGGTAGGGTAATTGGTGAAGGGAGGGAGAGAATTTGGAACTGAAAATAAAAATAAAACTTGAAAGTAAAAAAAAATAAAGATCAATTAACTTAATAGACAAATAAATTAGAAAAATTAAAAAATAAAGAGGCACAAAAATAAGTACAAATAAGGAAAACTTGGAAACTGGAGTAGATATATTGCAAAACAAAATTAAATTGGAAAATAGAATTGGGAAAATTAAAACTTAGTTCTTTGAAAAAAGACTAATAAAGTGGTCAAATTTTTAGCTAGCCTAAATAAAGAGGAAAAAATCAAATTACTAAAAAATTAAAAAGGTGAAATTACAAGAAAGAAATAATTAACTGAACCAACCATATATAATTATATGTCAGAAAAGAATAAGAATTAAAAAGAAATAGAGTATTAGTTACAAAAAGGTGAGGGAGAGAAATCTGGTCCAGATGGGATTTATAGGTAAATTATATGAAATATTTAAAGGTTAATTAATATTTACAGTGCACAAATTATTCCACAAAATTGAAAAAGAAAATAGCATACCAAACTCCTTTTATGAGACAAATATAACCCTACTATCAAACTTAAGGAATGGTCAAGTGAAGAAAAAATGATAAATAATAAATAATAATAAAATAATAAATAAATAAATAAAATTCAAAAAATTTAAATAAAATCCTAGCAAAAAAATAGAGTATATTCAAAAAATTATCCATGGTGACCAATTAAATTTATACCAGGACTACAAGAAAGTGATGGCTCAAAATCAGGAAAAGATAATAAATGAGATAAAAAACAAAGCACCCCAAATCATGTGTTTATATTAATAAATGCATAACACCATTTGGCAAAATTCAACAATCATCTACATTAAAAGTACAATCATAATAGAACTTTTAAAATATTGCAAAAAGTGAATATCTAAAATCAAAAGTTAAAATTAGCACTGAAATAACAATAGAATCTTTCCCAATAAATAGGGACATAAAGCTATAACAACCATTTTTACACTATTATTTGACATAATACTAGAAATGCCAGTGATAATAATAATACAAGAGAAGGAAATAAAACTTACACAGAGAAAAAAGGAGACAGAATCATCCTTATTTAATGATGACATGATGGTTTACTTAGAAAACTCTGGAGAATCAGCAAAGAAACTAATCAAGACAATTTAAAGCTTTAACAAACTAGGAGGATACACACTAACATTATAGAAATTAACAGTGTTTCAATGAATAAACATAAAATTCAAGAATAAATAACAGAAAAGGAAATTTCCCTTTTAAAATTACTACAAAATAAATAAGTGATCTAGGAGTTAATATATTAAAGGCACACTTAAGACATGTAAATATATTATAAAACTCATTAAAATTTTAACTTAAATTAATAAATGTGTTTTATCAAATACATTTCTGAATACATCTTTGCCCCTTACCCCACACCAGGACTCTCAGTACCTGGCTCTTTTCCTTGCTTCAGCAATAGTTGCCAATTCTTGCTAAAAACAAACAAATAAGTAAATAAATGAATGAATAAGTGGAGAGGTAAATGAATGACTGAAAAAATAGATAGATAGATGATAGATAGATAGATAGATAGATAGATAGATAGATAGATAGATAGATAAAGAAATCATAATGAATGCATAAATTGTCATATTCTGTGGATGTGTGGCTTAGTTTTGAGGAGTAGCTTTGTTCTCTATACTTTTTTTCTATTCTATGTTAAGAGGAGTAGGGGGTTGGGTAGGGGATAGGAGGATAGGATATATTTCCAAAAGAGTAATCTAAAAATAAAAGATACACACATATATATGTGTGTTTAAATTTTTTTTTAAATGGAAGGTATTAAGGGGTGGAAATGGGGAGGGATACACCCTATGAATGGGGAATCGTAGGAATAAAAGCATGGAGAAAGAAAAGAATTGTGGATGGTGAATGGTGCATAACCTAGGTTACATTGAAAGTCAAGTATAGGAGGGGTATTAGAAATAAGACTAGAAAAGTAGGTGAGATCCAGATACTAGAGGTAACTGGAGGCTAGGATATGAAATTTATATTTTACATGGCATGATGAGGGTATTTTAGTAAAGAAGTAGCATGATCAGAGCTGTGATTAAAAAGAAAAGGTAATCTGTCTGAAGAGAAGAAATGTGGAACTCACTCACAAACTTGTTTTAAAAGGAAGTATAAAAATGAAAGCCAAGGAAGTTAATTGAGAAATATACAACAGAGTGACCCGATCCTGTAGTAACACTGTCAGGATAACTAAGGCTCAAAATTATCTACAACACAGAAATGCAAAGGACAACTAGCTGAATTTGGGACAAGATCATCAAAGAAAGAATAAGTCCATGGACTGGATTGAACAGGATGATAACTGATGGCAGAGAAAAGGCAGGTCTGCTCAACTGTTCTTTCCATAAAGCTATAGATTTTCCAGAGACTGAGTTGAGGGAACTGGGATTCTTTAGCCTGGGTTTAAAAGGGATATGAAAATTGTGTTCAAGTATTCAATAGCTAATGTGTAGAAGACGTATTTCGACTTGTTTTGCTTGCCCACTATGGAGCAGAACTAAGAGTGCTGGGTCAAATCACTGAATGGTAAATCCAAATCTTGAAGAGATCTTAGAAGTCATCTAGTTCAATTCCTTAGTTTGTCAGTCAAGGGAAAAGGCCCAGAGATACAAACTTTCTAAGCCAAGGCTATGCAGATAGTACGTAGCAGGCCCAAGATTCAAACCCAGGTACTTTAACCTCATTCTAATGTGGTTTCCATTGCATGATGCTGTCTCCAAATTGAAGTCAGATTTCAGCCTGACATGAATAAGGAAGAACTTCTTGACAATTATAGCCTTACCATAGTGAAATAGCCTATCTTGAAAAGCAGCAGATTTCCCATTATTGGAAGTCTTCAAGCAGAAGCCAGATAACTGCCTGTGAAGGACATTTTGATTCAGTTTCAGAAGCATTTCCTACTATGTGCAAGGCACTGTGCTAAGCAATCAGCATAAAAAGCAAAAACAATTAGTCCTTACAATAAAGATCCTTACCAGATTCTACAGAAGGGATGCAATAAGTACACAGTGAAGTAATTACACTGTATACTCAAAGTATAACATATATATATAATATATATTTGGGGAGATGGGGAAGCACTAAAATTTGGGGATATAGGGAAAATCTTGAGTAGCAAGAGATATATAAAATGAGCCCTGAGGTCACTGAGGGATTACAAGACTTAGATTTGGGGATAGAGCACATTCCAGGCATGGAAGCCAGTCTGTGCAAAGGCAGGGAGACAGAAGATGAGCTATCATATGTGGAGAACAGCAAGAGAGCTAGCACGCTGTAAAATAGAGTAGATGGAGGAAAAGAATGTGAAATCAGTCTGAAAAGATAGGGTAGAGCCATACTGTGAAGGGCTTTAAATGTCAGGGGAGTTTGTATTTAATCCTAGAGGAAATAGGAAGCCACTGAAGCTTTTGAAGCAAGGGAATGACAGTTAGAATTGTGCTTTAGGAATATAAATGCATCTGTGGAGGATGAATTGAAGAGGATGAGAGACTGCAAGCTGGGAGACCAGTGAAGAAGCTATTTGCGGAAGCTCAGGACAAAGAGGGAACTTGAACTAGGGTAGGGACTACGGGAGAGGAAAGAATGGGATAGATCACATCATGGAGCAACCTTGATTGTTTGATTCCAGGTTATCCCTAGTGCTAGCACAGAACCTGGCACATAGTAGGCACACAAGTGCTTGTTGATTTATCACAGATTTCAAGCTAGAAGGATGATTATAAGATAAATGGAGGAGCTAAGGAACCAGGACTTTATTCCTGAGATCTCTTGTACTGATCGCCAAAGCCCTAGAAATTCCCCCTACTTCTAAAATGTACCTTCCAGGGATGGCTGTTGCCAAGTACAATTGGAATGTGACAAAGAAATCAGAAGCAATGCCAGAGGCAGAGATAAAGATTTCTGTGTATCAGATTAAACCCCTTGATTTTCAGATGTTTGGTCCAATCTTTGGTTAAGTATAAGGCTAACATTTCTATGCACGATCCCTGCTCACAGACTATGTTTGTATTCATTAGCTAATGCATGACCAGAATGGAAGTCTAGACATTTCACAGAAAAATTAGAATCCAGACTTAGTGAATGTTGAAAAAAACATTTGTTTAAGACAAAATCTATTACTAGAGAAGAAAGCAGCACAAGGTGTTACTCATTTTTTCTAGATTTTAAAGTTATTGTCCATCTGCAACCATATCAAACAGACAAGGAAACAAATGTCAAAGAGATGGAAAAACAGCAATGAATTTCATTTTCTCACACCCAAGTTTCTGGTGCAGCAATCACCAGACTATGTGAAGGTGGGGGTAGGGCTAGGGGATCACTTAATTCTATTTAATTTTATACAAGTAAAAGTCCAACTAATACACGTAAAATCATGCGAACACTAAAAGGATATCAATTACAAACCATTTTCTGTACTGAAGACCAGCATCAAAAGAACAAATTACAAATATATAAATGGAATAGCTTCTGAAGTAACAAAACCTTAATGAAAGAAAACCCAAATATGTTCCAATTCAACCCTTCTGATCCAGCAAGAGGGTATTGGGAAAATGCTTCAGTGGCCACAAAGGCAGGTCAAATCATAAATTGTCTTCTCTAGCCCATCATCACTCTTTGTCTTTCTTGCATCTTCCACATTCTAGGTCATAACTATCACCAGGCAAATCTCATTTGCTCTTTGGCTTTTTTCATATAGCAAGCGTTGTGAGCATGCTTATCTTCAGAAACTTTATGGACAGGGCTAACACATAACTTAGGGACCATGGTTCATTTCCTCTCCTTCACTTGGGCCAGGGGACACAGAGTAAGAATAAGGAGGAGGTTATATCTAGGCTTCCCTGTGTGGGTATCTTGTCTCTCCAATTAGACTGGAATTTTCTGGAGAACAAGGATTATGTCTTATGCTGAATATCTTCAAGCTGCAAGGAAGCTTAGAGATCATCTTGTCAATTTCTTTGCAACCCTATTACTGTATTGCATAGTGTCTTTTATACAATGCCTTGCCAACAAAAATTTGTTGATTATAATAAGAAAAGACACTTAATGATACTTCAGTCATGTAAAGGGGAAAAGCCATTACTCTTCTTAAAACTTTAAAAGTAAGAATACTAAAGGCTGCCCACTTGATTGTGCTTGTCATTTGAATAACATTCATCGTGAATTTTTAGAGTAAAAATCCTCTTAAACTACCCTGTACTGCAATAATCAATGTCTTTTGACAGGTACTCCCAGAGTGCCACTTTCCTGATGAGACCTACTGGTCTCATTCACAAGCTGCTTAAGACAGCTATATTTTTAGTCTGGCATTATGAACATTTGGAGAAAGGATTATGGGAACATACTGATTTTGAATAAGTTACTCCAACATTTCTATATATGAATTTCTCAGTACTATCTGATTTTCCTAGGTTTTGTAAGATTAAATTCTTTGGTATTTAGTAAAATTTTAGCAGAGGAGAAATATGACAGTCCACCTTCCATCAAAGTTATATTTCTTAGGTGTACTGGTATATAAGCATTTTTTTTCCTACACAAATATCAAAAGCCATTTTCCAATGGATAAATAGTCTAAGGACCATCTGAGAACAGAGTTCTCAAAAAAATGTTTTTGAACTACTAATAACCACATGAAAGATATGCAAATAAAGATGACTTTCAGGTTTCACAGTATATATTACCAACTGGCAAAGATAAAAAAAAGACTAAAATAGCCAATGTTGGAGAGGTTGTGGAAAGACAGGCAAGTTAATGCACTATTGGTGGGTGGAATATTCTAAAAAGCTATTTGGAATTATGCTAAGAAAGTGACTAAAACAGCCAAACTATTTTTTTTTCTTTTTTAGAGAGGGGAAGGTAGGGCAATTGGGGTTAAGTAACTTGCACAAGGTCACACCCTAGATTTGTGTTAAGTGTCTGAGTCTGCATTTGAATTCAGGTCCTCATGACTCCAGGGCCAGTGCTCTATTCACTTTACCACCTAGCCACCCCTACAGCCAAACTATTTAAAGCAGAGTTCCCACTACTAGGAATATACTCCAAAGAGGTTAATAATTTAAAAATGATTCCATATATACCACAATATTTATAGTAGCATTTCTTCATTGAAAGTAGTTGTCAATTGACTTAAGATGGCTAAATAAGTTGTGGTAAATTAATATAATGGAATAAGATGGTACGCATAAAGCAATATGATAAATATAGAGAAGCACTGGGGAAACATGAACTAAGTATAAGAAGCAGAACCAGGAAAACAATACATAAAATGAATGCAACAATACAAATGGAAAGAACAACAATATCAAAACAATGGAAACTAAAATCTGTAAAATTATAATAAACAAGCTTGGCCTAAAAGAAGAGATACTGTAATGTACCCCCATTCCCTTTGCTGCAGAGAAAAGAGATTATAGGAATGGAACATGGCATATAATGTCAGATTTGGCTGATGTATTGGTTAGTTTTAAAGAACTACTCTTTTCCCCCTTCTTTTTAATGGATCTCTGGGAGGGGAAGAAGGATCTATTCAGAAATAACACAAAAATAAACAGTAGAAATTTAAAAGAATTTATTTTTAAATATTTTATATTTCTTTTTTTAAAAGTTGATTTGTTACTTTATTTTTAGTTTACAACATTCAGTTCCACAGACCCTCGAGTATCAAATTTTCTTCCCCTTCCCCTCCCCCTCGTCATAGCGGCATAAACTCAAATATGGGATCTACAAATATCTTCACATTAATCATTAGTCAGATTGTAAAGAAGGATTATAACTGATGGAATGATCAGTGGGAAAGAGGAAACAAAACATAACAAGAAAAAGAAACAGAGCAAGTAGTTTCTTTCAATCTGCATTCAGACTCCACATCTCTTTCTCTGGATGTGGATATCTCTTTCGATCAAGAGTCTTTTGGAAGGGTGGCTAAGTGGTGCAGTGAGTAAAGTGCTGGCCCTGGAGTCAGGAGGACCCAAGTTCAGTTCTGGCCTCAGACACTTAACACCCACACAAAAAAATTAGCTGTGTAACCTTTGGCAAGTTACTTAACCCGAATTGCCCTCCAAAAAGAGTCTTTTGGAGTTGTCTTATGTTGCTGAGAGGAACCCAATCTATCAAAGTTAGTCATCACACATACCTTGTGTCTATGATTATACACATATTTCTCCTGGTTCTGCTTTTCTCACTGAGCATCAGTTTATATAAGTCTCTCCAGGTTATTATGAAGTCCGTCTGCTCCTCATTTTTTATAGCACAGTAGTATTCCATTACATTCATATACCACAATTTGTTCAGCCATTCCCCAAATGACAGGCATCCCCCTGATTTCCAATTCATTGCCACCACAAAAAGAGCTGCTATAAACATTTTTGTACATATGGGTCCTCCTCCCACTTCTCTGATCTCTTTGGGATATAACTGTAGAAGTGGTATTGCTGGGTCAAGGGGTATGCACTTATTTATAGCCCTTTGGGCATAGTTCCAGATTGTTTTCCAGAATGGTTGGATCAGTTCACAACTCCACCAACAATGCATTAGAATTGCAATTTTCCACATACTCTCCAGCATTTATCATTTTCCTGTTTTGTCATCTTAGCCAATCTGGCCAGTGAGATATAGTACTTCAGAGCTGTTTTGATTTGCATTTCTCTAATCAATAGTGATTTAGAACATTTTTCATATGCTTATAGATATCTTTAATTTCATCTTCTGAGAACTGCCTGTTCATACCCTTTGACCATTCATCAACTGGGGAGTGGCTTGTATTCTTATAGATTCGACTTAATTCTTAGTATATTTTAGAAATGAGGGCTTTATCAGAGACACTGGTTGTAAAAATTCTTTCCCAATTTTCTACTTCCCTCTTAATCTTGGTAACATTGGCTTTATTTGTAAGGAAGCTTTTCAATTTAATATAATTTAATTTTTAATTAATTTAATGTAAAGTAGTTTCAATTAATTTAATTATTAATTTATTTTTATTATTTTAATTTATTTTTAATTATTAATTTTAATTTATTTTCATTATTAATTTATTAAATTTATTATTAATTTAATTAATTTTTAATTAATTTAATGTAAAGTAGTTTTGATGACTGCTGCTTTATAAGACAGATTAAAATCTGGTATGGCTAGGCCACCTTCCCTAGCATTTCTTTGCATTGATTGCCTTTATATTCTAGACATTTTGTTCTTCCAAATGAATTTTGCTACTATTTTTTTCTAGCTCTACAAAGTAATTTTTTGGTAGATTGATTGGTATGGCACTAAATATGTTATTTAATTTAGGAAAAATTGTCATTTTTATTATATAAACCATATATAACGACCCAGCCATGAGCAAATGATGTTTTTCCAATTAGTTAGATCTGACTTTATTTGTGTGAGAAGTGTAATTGTGTTCATATAAGTCCTAGGTTTGTTTTGGCAGGTAGATTCCCAACTATTTTATAATGTCTACAGTAACTTTAAATGGGATTTCTCTTTGTATCTCTTGCTGATGGATTTCGTTAGAGATAATTAGTAATGCCAAGGATTTATGTGGGTTTATTTTATATCCTGCAACTTTACCAAATTTGTTTTATTATCTCAAGTAGTTTTTCACTTGATTCTCTAGGATTCTCTAAGTATAACATCATATAATCTGCAAAGAGTTATAGCTTAGTCTCTTCTTTGCCTAATTTTATTCTTTTGATTTCTTTTTCTTCTCTTATTGCTACTGCTAACATTTCTAGTACCAGATTGAATAAGAGGGGTGATAGTGGACATTCTTGTTTCACCCCTGATCTTATTGGAAATGCTTCTAGCTTATCACCATGATATATGATACTTGCTGATGGTTTTAGATAGATGCTACTTATTTTAAGGAAGACTCTGTTAATTCCTATATTTTCTAGTGCTTTTAATAGGAATGGGTATTGTATTTTGTCAAAAACCTTTTCTGTGTCTACTGAGATAATCATATGGTTTCTGCTAGTTCTGTTGTTGATGTGATCAATTATACTGATAGTTTTCCTGATATTGAACCTTCCTTGCATTCCTGAAATAAATCCTACCTGATCAAAGTGTATTATTCTTGTGATAAATTGCTGTAGACATTTTGCTAATATTTTATTTAGAATTTTTGCTGCTATATTCATAAGGGAAATTGGTCTGTAATTTTCTTTCTCTGTTTTGTCTCTTCCTGATTTAGTTATCAGTAACGTATTTGTATCATAAAAAGAATTTGGTAGGACTCCTTCTCCAGTTTTCCTGATTAGTTTTTAAAGTATTGGAGTCAATTGTTCTTTAAATGTTTGATAGAATTCACTAGTAAATCCATCTGGGCCTGGAGATTTTTTCATAGAGGTGATTGATGAGTTGTTCAATTTCTTTTCTGAGATGGGATTATTTAAGTAGTTTGCTTTCTCTTTGGTTAATCTGGGCAATTTATATTTTTGTAGATACAAATCCATTTCACTGATTGTCAAATTTATGTGCATACAATTGGGCAAAATAATTCCTTCCTCTTCATTAGAGGTAGATACACCCTTTTCATTTTTGATTCTCATAATTTGGTTTTCGTCTTTCTTTTTTTAAATCATATTGACTAAAGGTCTATCAATTTTATTGTTTTTTCATAATACCAGTTCTTAGTTTAATTTATTAATTCAAAAGTTTTCTTAAATTCAGTTTTATTAATCTCTCCTTTGGATTTCATTATTTATAATTTAGTATTTAATTGGGGATTTTCAATTTGTTCTTTTTCTAGCTTTTTCAGTTGCATGCCCAATTTATTGAGCTCCATTTTCTCTATTTCATTTATGTATGCATTCAGATATATAAAACTTCCCCTAAGAACTGCTTTTGCTGTATCCCACAAGTTTTGGTATGTTGTCTCATTATTCTCATTCTCTTGAATGAAGTTACTTTTTGTTTCTATAATTTCTTGATTGACCTACACATTCTTTAGAATTGAGTTATTTAGTTTCCAATTAGTTTTTAGTCATCCTTCCATGGCCCTTTATTACATATAATTTTTATTGCATCATGATCTGAAAAGGATGAATTTAATATTTCTACAATGAATTGTGAGGTTTGATGCCCTAGTACATGGTCAATTTCAGGTATGTGCCATGTACCACTGGAGAGGAAGGGATATTCCTTTTTATCCCCATTCAGTTTTCTCCAGATGTCTACCATATCTATCTTTTCTAAGATTCCATTAGCCTCCTTAACTTCTTTCTTGCTTATTTTGAGATTAGATTTATCAAGCTCAGAGATGGGGAAATTAAAGTCCCCCACTAGTATAGTTTTGCTATCTATTTCTTCCTCTAACTCCCCTAACTTCTCCTTTAGGAATTTGGATGCTGTACCACTTGGTGTATAAACATTTAGTAATGATATTGCTTCATTTTCGATGGTGCCTTTTAGCAGGATATAGTTTCCTTCCTTATCTCTTTTAATTAGATCTATTTTGACTTTTGCTTTGTCTAAGATAAGGATTGCTACCCCTGCTTTTTTACTTTAGCTGAGGCATGATATATTTTACTCCAGCCTTTTACCTTTACACTGTGTGGATCCTGCTGTTTCAAATGTGTTCATTATAAACAGCATATTGTAGAATTATGATTTTTAATCCATTCTGCTATCTGCCTCCATTTTATGGAAGAGTTCATCCCATTCACATTCACAGTTATGTTTACTATCTGTATGTTTCCCTCCATCCTATTCCCTCCCCTGTTTATGCTTTTATTTTTCCCTTTCTCCCTTCCCCTCCTTAATAGTTTTCCTTTTGACTGCCACCTCCCTCAGTATTCCCTCCTTATCACGCCTTTTCATTTTCCTTTTCCTACCCTTCCCATTTACTTCTTCTTCCTTCCCTTCTAACCAAGCCCCTCCTTTTCTTTTTCTTTTTTGGATCTTTTTCAAGAAGTGATCAGTGGATTCTTTCAACCTCTATTTTGCCCTGTGGTTCTAAAACATCAGGGCAACTTTCCTTGACAATTTCTTGAAGGATGATTTCTAGGTTCTTTTATCAATCATGGCTTTCAGGTAGCCCAATAATTTTAAAATTATCTCTCCTGGATCTACTTTGCAGGTCAGTGGTTTTTCCAATGAGATATTTCACATTGTCTTCTTTTTTTTTCATTTGTTTGGATCTGCTTAATAGTATCTTGATTTATCATAAAGTCACTAGCTACCATTTGCTCCAATCTAATTCTGAAGGAATGATTCTCTTCAGTGAACTTTTGAGATTCTTTTTCCATCTGGCAAATGCAGCTTTTTAAGGCATTCTCTTCATTAGCTTTTTGAGCCTCTTTTGCCATTAGAGTTAGTCTATTTTTAAGGTGTTATTTTCTTCAGTCAGGTTGTTGACTGTCTTTTCATGATTTTCTTGCATCATTCTCATTTCTCTTCCCATTTTTTTCCTCCACTTATCTTATTTGGTTTTCAAAATCCTTCTTAAGATCCTCTATGGCCTGTAACCAGTTCATATTTTTCTTGGAAGCTTTTGATACAGGAGTTATGACTTCATTGTCTTCCTCCTGTTCCATGCTTTGATGATTTTTGTCCCCCAAATAGGAATCTAAAGTCAGATTGCTGTGCTTACTTTGCTTCCTCATGTTACCACTCAATTACTTGACTTTTGAGCTTTTTGCTACAGTAGAACTCTGCTTCCAGAGAAGACAGCTTTGTCCCAAATCACTGGGGTTTTCGCAGCTGCCAGAGCTATTATTTGGCTGCCCTCTCTGAAGCCTCCACCAGCTCTGGCACCTGGACACACGCCAGGACCTCCACCCTAGACAGCGATCCAGATCCAAGCTGGTTAAAGCAATAGCGATTACGCCTCAAAATGGTCGCTTGATCCCCCTACAATCTGCAGTCTAGGAGCTATGAAGCAGTCACGTGGTGATGGCCACTGCACCTGAGCCACTTTTCCCTCTGGGGGCAGAGGCCGGACTACATTCCTGTACCCCCTGTTTCCAAAGTCCACATTGACCTCTCACTTTGTCTTTGTCATTTACGTGTTGATAATTCTGGAAACCGCCACAGCTGCTGGTGATCCACTCTCCCAAAGTCTGTTCCAGGGTTGGGGCCGCCATGAGGTTAAAACTGTGTGCTCACATGGAGTTGGGCTCTGTTTCTAGCATGCTGTGATGGATCCTTCCTCTCTGCCTGCTGGGCTGCCTTCAGCAGGAGGTTTGTTTCTCTCTGTCACTTTGTGGGTTCTGTAGCTCTAAAGTTTGTTTAGAGTCATTTTTATAATTATTTGAGGTGGTTATGGGGGTACCAGATAGAGTTTTCCTCCTTCTAAGGCGTCATCTTGATTCTGCCCCCTCCATACCCCTCCTTTCCTTAGCCCTTCCTCCCTCCTACTGAGTGTAGGGTACAAAAGGTTTTTATACTTAATGTAGTATGTTATTTCTTCCTCGAATCAAGATTGAAAAGAATAGATCTCATGCAATGCTCCTCTCCTGCCCCTCTTTCCCTCTATTATGATAGGTTTTATGTCTCTTCTAGAGTCTTATACTTAACTGATTATGTTATTCCCTCCTTACAACAGAACCAATGAAAGTGAAGCTCATATAATGTTCATCTCCCTCCCTTCTTTTCTTCTACTATAGTGTTTTTATGCCTCTTTGTGTGGCATAATTTACCCTTTTCTCCTTCATTCTTTCCTCTTCTTCCATTGCAGTACCTTTGAAGCCCTTAATAAGGTTTTTTTATTTATCATTTTGTGTAATTTATATCCACACCCTCTATTTATCTATATCCCTTTTAGATGTTACCATAAGTATAGTATTCTCAATATTAACAGGTATCAGCTTCCCATATAGGGATGCAAATAGTTTGCTTTTATTAAATAACAAGTTGTGTGTGTGTGTGTGTTTTCCCTATTTACCTTTCCATGTCAGTCTTGAATCTTGTAATTGGAGGTTGAATTTTCCATCGAGTTCTGGCTTTTTCATCAGGAAGGTCTGGAAGTCCATTATATCACTGAATGACCATCTCCTTGCCTGGAAGATAATGCTCAGTTTCGCTGGATAAATGATCCTTGTTGTAACCCAAGTTCCTTTGCCTTAAGAAATATCAAATTCCAATCCCTCTGATCTTTTAATGTAGAAGCTGCCAGATCCTGTGCGATCCTCACTGTAGTTGCTCAATATTTGAATTGTTTCGGAGAAGGCTTTGGCTGTGAAGTTGCAGGGTATTCCTCTCCGAGGCCTCTCCATGCCCCAGTCCCCTGCACCCCACCAGCTCCTAGGACTTGCCCCCTCCCGCAGTGTCATAGATGAGGAAGCTGATACCCAGAGATCACAAGCGGCTTCCCCTTTGAATCTAGAGCCTCTCAACCTTCCACTACATCAAGTTTTTATGTTTTCTTGACCACCCACCAGTTTTTGCTTGAACCATTATCAGGTTGTCCATTTAATAAAAACCCATCTGATAAAGCTTGTGAAAGTCAATCTTACTCAGTACCTACACATCAGGATCAAGGCTATGAATATGTGGAGTGTCCTGTAACATCAGCTGCCTGTCAAAATAAAGATAATATTGATCCTTCAAACATGATGCCACCACCTAATCAGACACCATCCCCTGGTCAGCCATTTGCACTATCAACTGTTAGGGAAGAATCATCAATTCCCAGGGCAGATTCGGAAAAAAAGTGGGTTTACCCTTCAGAACAGATGTTTTGGAATGCCATGTTAAGAAAAGGGTAGGTAAATAATGATGTTAAGTGGAATGTAAATGTAAATGTAATTTTTAAAAGATTCCCTGAAAGATATATGGTATAGAATCCCTAAATATGTAGTAAACATTTGGAAACATAAAAAAAAAATATTTGAATTGTTTCTTTCTGGCTGTTTGCAGTATTTTCTCCTTTACCTGATATTTCCATAATTTGGCTATAACATTTTGTGGACTTTTCAATTTGGGACCCCTTTCAGGAGATGTCTGGTGTATTCTCTTGGATTCTATTTTATGCTCTGGTTCTAGGATCTCAGGGCAGTTTTCCTTGATGAGCTCTTGGAAGATGTTGTCCAGGCTCATTTTTTCATCATGATTTTCTGGTAGACCAATAATTCTCAGATTATCTCTACTGAATGTGTTTTCCAGGTCAGTTATTTTTCCATTGACATATTTTACCTCTTTTTCTAATTTTTCATTCTTGATGTTCTGTTTGACCGATTCTTGGTGTGTCATAGAGTCATTAGCTTCAATGTGGTCGATTCTAATTTTTAGCAAATTATTTTCATCAGTTTTTGAAGCTCCTTTTCCATATGTTAAGATTTCATTTTAGTTCGCACATTTTTCTTTTTAAGGAGCTGTTTTCTTCATTGTAATGTTTTTCTAATTTCACAATTATGATTTTAAAGAATTATTCATTTTATCTTTTACCTCTCTAATTTGGTTTTCAAAGTTCATTTTGAGCTCATCTAAGAATGCTTTCTGTTCTTGAGACCAGTTCATATTCCCTGTTGAGGCTTCAACTGTGGGTGTGGAGTCAATACTGTCTCCTGAATTTGGTTCCTTCTGCTCACAATAATAGGATTCTACAGGGGGCGGAGCCAAGATGGCGGAGTAGAATCATGACCTTCCCACATCTCCAGCTTCCACCCTCCCCAATCCATGTAAAAAGGGGACTCTAAACAAACTTTGGAGCTGCAGAACCCATAAAATGACACAGAGAAGCTAACCTCCCACTGAGGACAGCCCAGCAGGCCATCAGGAACCCAGTTCAGCGCTCTGGGAGCCGAAACCAGCACCACACCGAGGCTTTAGCCCCAGGGTGGGCCTGACCAGCAGCGGCAGGAGGGACTCCAGATCAGCAGCAGCTGTGGCCATTTCCAAATTTATCAACACATAGATGCAAAGGACAAGGTGAGAGTCCAGTGCAGTCTGGACTTTGGGACCAGTAAGTGGGAGTGCATGGCTTTTACCCCTGGGGCAAGAAGCGGCTGAGACACCAGCACAGCCAGCCAGTGACACATGACAGCTTCAGCTCCTGGCCTGCACCAGTCTGAGGGGTAATTGCTCTTGCTTTAGCCCGCTTGGATCTGGATTGCAGTCTAGGGTGGAGGTCCTGGGGTGTGTGTCCAGCTTGCCAGAGCATGTGAGAACTCAGAGAGGGCACCCATCTAATACCTCAGGCAGATGAGAAAACCCCAGCATTTCAGACAAAAGCTCCCCTGTCTGGTGGCAGAGTCCTACTGTGGCAAAAAGCCCAAAAGTCAAGTAATTGAGTTGCAAAATGAGCAGGCAAAAGAAACAAAGCAGACAGAAGATTCCAACATTACACTCCTACTTTGGAGACAAGGAGCAAGGCATGGAACAGGAGGAAAACAGTGAAGTCAGAACTCCTGAACCAAAAGCTTCAAAGGAAAATATGAGCTGGTTACAGGCCATAGAGGACCTTAAGAAGCAGATAAGAGAAGTGGAGGAAAAATTGGGAAGAGAAATGAGAATGATGCAAGGAAATTATGAAATGAGAGTCAACAGCCTGACTGAGGAAAATAATACCTTAAAAAACAGACTGACTCAAATGGAAAAGGAGACTCAAAAAGGCAATTAGGAGAAAAATGCCTTAAAAAGCTGAATTTGCCAGATGGAAAAAGAATCTCAAAAGCTCAATGAGGAGAATCATTGCTTCAGAATTAGATTGGAGCAAATGGAAGTTAATGACTTTATGAGAAATCAAGATGCTATTAAATAGATCCAGACAAATGAAAGAACAGAAGGCAATGTGAAATATCTCATGGGAAAAACCACTGATCTGGAAAATAGATCCACGAGAGATAATTTAAAAATTATTGGACTACCTGAAATCCATGACCAAAGTAAGAACCTAGAAATCATCCTCCAGGAAGTTCTCAAAGAAAACTGCCCTGATGTTTTAGAACTGGAGGGCAAAATAGAGGTTGAAAGAATCCACCGATCTCCTCGTGAGAAAGATCCCAAAAAGAAAACTCCTAGGAATATTATAGCCAGATTCCGAAATACCCAGATTAAGGAGAGAATATTACAAGCAGCCAGGAAGAAACAATTTGAATATTGTGGAAACACAATCAGGATAACCCAGGATCCTGAGGGATCGAAGGGCTTGGAATGTGATATTCCGGAGGTCATGGGAGCTGGGATTAAAACCAAGAGTCACCTACCCAGCAAAACTGAGTATCATGTTTCAGGAGAAAATATGGTCATTCAGTGGAATAGAGAACTTTCAATCATTCTTGCTGAAAAAAAACAGAGTTGAATAGAAAATTTGACATTCAGATACAAGAAGCAAGAGAAGCATGAGAAGGTAAACAGGGAAAAGAAATCATAAGGAACTTATCAAAGTTGAACTATTAACATTCCTACATGGGAAAACAGTAATTGTAACTCATGAAACTTTTCTCAGTAGCTGAAGGGATTAGAAATATATATATATATATATATATATATATATATATATATATATATATGTCTATATGTCTATATATGAGGGTATATGGACATATGAATACATATGTGAATGTGTGTATATATGTTTACAGGTATACATAGATAGAGGGCACAGGACCAATTTAACAGGAAGGGATGATACTTAAAAGGTGAAATTAAGAGGTGAGAGGAATATAATGAGAGGAGATGGGGAGAGACAAATTGGGGTAAACTATCTCTTACAGATGAGGCAAGGGAAAATGGTTACAATGGAGGGGAAGAGTAGGAAGGCAAAATGGAATGGGTCAACCTTATTCCCATTGAATCTGGCTTGAGGAGGGAGTGAAATACACACTAAATAGGGTATCATACCCTCCAGGAGAATAGGGGGGAAGGGGATGAGAGGGGGAATATGGAAGAGAGGGCAGGCTGGGGGAGAGGAAAGTTGGAAGCACCTACTTTTGAAAAGGGACAGGATCAGGGTGGAGAGTGGAGCGGGTGGGAGGTGGGATGGGAGGGAAGTATAGTCAGTCTTTTACAATATATCTACTATGTTGTTATTTTGCATTAGCCACACATGTTCAACCTATACTGAACTGCTTGTCTTCACAGTGGGGGTGAGTGATGGCGAAGGAAGGGAATGAATCTGGAATTGAAAGTTTTAAAATCAAATATTCAAATATATATGTGTACATATATATGTGTGTGTATATATACATATATTATTATTAATACCATCTTACATGTAATTGGGAAATAAGATATACAGGCACTGAGGCATAGAGATCCACTGGAAATGTTAAAAGGGTTATGGGAGAAAATATGGGACAAAGCAGATTGGAGGAGGGGATATCCTGTGGGACTGCTATTCTGGGGTGGTGGGTAGGGGAAAAGCGGGGAGAAAATTTGTAACTCAAAATCTGGCGGAAACAAATGATGTAAATCAGAAGTTAATAAAGCATTTTTTTAAGTAAAAAAAAAATAGGATTCTAGAGTCTTTGTCTTTGCAGTCTGTTTTTTAACCATTTTGAGGCAAGGTCTTAGCCACACCCTTCCTCTACTACTTAAAATTTTGCTCTGGGGCAATAATTTCTGTGTTTTCAGGGTCAGAGGGTGGGATTGGAGCAGCTGGGGTTCACTCTGCCATCCTGCTCCCTGAAAGTTCAGATAGGTGTTTTTTAAATTTCCAGGCTGTTGGTTGGTAGTCCCAAGGGTAGCTCCTGCCACTGCCCCGGGCCCTGAATTTGTCTCCAGATCCCAGCCTTGCAGTGATAGGCCTGGAAATGGCCCTTCCAGTTGGTGGGTGAACTTTCTGCCACATTGACCAGGCCTTGGCTGGGCCTCCATATGCCTTGTAGTCCAGGCTGTCACATGCTGCCCCCGTGCTGTCATCATGGCCAAAATTTAAAAGTTTTTAAATCTGCTTTTTGACAGTCAAGAAAACAGAATATTTTTTTTTTGTATGAGCAAAAATACAAGCAAGGGGAGTTGAAGCTGCTAAGAAGAGTCAAAGACTTCATAATTTATCATTGTTGTTGAGTCATTTCAGTTCTCTCTGACTCTTCATGACCCCATTTTGGATTTGCTTGGCAAAGATACTGGAGTAGTTTGCCATTCCCTTATCTGGCTCATGGGACATCTGTAACATGATGAGGAAACTAATGCAGATACGGTTAAGTGGCTTGCCTATGGTCACACAGCTAGTAAGTGTCTGAGGCTGGATTTGAACTCAGATCTTCCTGACTTCAGGCTTAGCACTCTATCTTCTACCCACCTAGTCATCCCTTAAGTTATATACTCAACATCTGTAATCTTCAAAGGAAAGAAAGAAAGCTTTTCACATTCTTGAACAGTTTGCATATGCTGCTTACAATAAACTAGGGTCGGGGCGGCTAGGTGGCACAGTGAGTAGAGCGTCGGCCCCAGAGTCAGGAGAACCTGAGTTTGGTTCCGGCCTCAGCCACTTAACACCCACACAAAAATGCTAGCAGTGTAACCTTGGGCAAGTTACTTAACCGCAATTGCCCTTCAAAAAGCAAAAATAAATAAAAATAAAAAACAATAAACTGGGCTTATATAAACTTTGGTGTACATCTCTTTAAACCAATTTGAAACTTTGTCATTTTGGATTTTTAATTTTTTTCCCAATCATTAAACATTTATTTTCTCTTCATCCCACCTTCCCAACCCACTGGAAAAAAAATAAGAAAAAAATAACCCTTTTAACAAATATGTGTAGGTCAAGAGAAACAAATTCCCATCTTGGCCATGTCCAAAAATCTATGGCTCATTCTATATGTTTCCTCCTTCTCTCTGTCAGGAGGGGGATAGCATTCTTTATCATTGGTTCCAAATATAAGTTCATGTCCTAATCCACTAATGCATTAGAGGGCTGATCATTGCACTGATCTTAAGTCTTTTAAAGTGGTTTGGTTTTCGTAGTATTACTTATTTTCCTGGTTTCAAAGATCAAAGAAAAAAAAACCTATATGTACAAAATATTTATAGCAAGTCTTTTTTGGTGGAAAAGAACTAGAAAGTAAAACAGTATTCATAAACTGAGGAATTGCTAAAGAATTTATGATAGATGAATGTAATATAATACTATTTTGCAGTAAGAACACAATGAAAGGAGTAGTTTTAGAGTAACCTGGAAAGATTTATATGAACTGATGCAAAGAAACTTTATTGTTCATAAGCTCTGCAAAGAGAATACTTGCTTTCTGATGCTGCCATTTTTGACATTATACAATAAATATGAAAGGATTGATAAATTATTTACACACATGTACACTTACATGTGTATATGTCTTGTGTACACTTACATATACACACAAACACACATATAGAAACAGCATGACAGATAGAGATCTAGAGTCACAAAGATTCATGTCCTTTCTCTCCAATGTATACTACTGAGTCATTATGGACCATGGTGAAGGTCATAATCTTTCAATGGTATGATCAGTTTTCTAGGTACTGAACAGTCAGTGACCATCCGTATAAGCTGCCACCCCAGGAGCTCCACACGCAACTGATATCACAGGGAAAGGAAATATAAATTAATAAATGTACAAATGCCAATATATGCTTCTGTAGGTATGTGTGTATATACACACAGCATCGATTCTTGGTATACTGACATATTATAGTTTACTAAGCACTTAATATATACCTGGCTCTGGCCCACTGTGGAGGTTTCAAAAGAAGTACAGGCATACCTCAGAGATATTACAAGTTCACTTTCAAATGATCGCAAAAAAAAAAGGAAATACTCTAATAAAGTGAATGACATGATTTTTTTCTTTCCCAGTGCATATAAAAGTTATGTTTCCACCGTACTGTGTTCCATTAAGTATGCAATAGTATTATGCCTTAATAATTGTATATACCCTAATTAAAAAGTACTTTATTGCTAAAAACACTAAACATGATCTGAACCTTCAGTGAGTTGTAATCTTTTCACTGGTAGAGAGTCTTGCCTAGAGCTTGATGACTGCTGACTGATCAGGGTGCTGGCTGCTGAAGTTTGGGGTGGTTGTGGTAATTTCTTAAAATGAGACAGCAATGAAGTTTGCCCCATTGATTGACTTTTCCTTTTACTTGAACACTTAGAGGCTATTACTGGGTTATTAACTGGCATAATTTCAATACTGTTGTGCCTCAGGGAATAGCAAGGTCCAAGCAGAAGGTGAGACATGGGGGACCAGCAGGTTGGTGGAACATGTAGAATGCGTACAATATCTATGAAGTTCACTGTATTCTATGGGCATGGTTTGTGGTACTTCAAAACAATTACAGTAGTAACATCAAAGGTCCCTGATTACAAATCACCATAACAGATATAATAATAATGAGAAAGTGTGAAGTATTGCAAGAATTTCCAAAATATGACACAGAGACATGCTGTAAGCATATGTGTTAGAAAAATAATGCTGACAGACTTGCTTAGTTGCCACAAACCTCCAATTTGTAGAAAATACAACATCTATGTAGCACAATAAAGCAAAGCGTAATAAAATGAGGTATGCCTGTGTAAAGCCTGGAGCTAGTACTTGAGTATTTTAGAGACTAGCTGGAAGGATTTAAGTAACACACGAGACAATCCGAGGATGCTGTGAATGGTTACACAGTCGAGAGCTGAGCTGGAAAGGGTGATGAGTTTATAGGGAGCCTAACTAATGTACATCACATGTTAATACCACTAATCTCACCCCGTCCAACATCACTACTTGCTCTTGAAGAACTAGATTTTTTATGGTTATTTATTTCACAACATTTTTTTAAAGTTATTCATATCAATATAAAATACTCAAGGCCAATTGCTGAAGTCTTACACTAAAAAAAAAGGAGGTGAAAAAGAATGTGATTGGCTATTATGTGGCATTTGTTAAGGTCCTTTTCTAAATTGCAACACAGTCACAAAGAACCTCTTGTTGCAGAAGAACATTATTGAATTAGTAGCAGTGTTATTATGGAATTATTTCGAGTCTGAAACCGGAAGTGTACATTAGATGCCTTATGGGAAGTCGCAGGGCATAGTAGAAACAGTGCCAAGTAATAGGCACAAAGAGCTGGATTCAAACTCAGCCTTTGTCCCTGAGGAATGCATTTAACCGCTTTGGACCTCAACAGCCATTCCTGGAAAGGTGGATGATCACACGTGTCATATTCACTTCTCAATTCCCATGCTCACTGCAAGGTTCACATAAGCAATCATGGAAAGTGCTTTGGAAAATTTAAAGCACCTTATAAACATCAGTGATCATTTTCATTTTTATATCCAAAGTGATCGGCAATAGTCATATCTCTCAGAATTGTGCTGAAAAAAATCTCTCCTTCAGATAGAAAGTAATCCTGTTGTCAAGAATCTCATTTGAAGGTTATTCCTCTAGTTATTCTGTTCCCACTTTGCATTGGCATTAGCCATGAAGTTCTCTATGTTATTATAAAAATAATGATCTCTGGGGAGACCAGGGCATAAACGGAAATCAAGAAAGTTGAGAAGGCAAGAGAGATACCATATTCAGAGACACAAACCTACTACTGAATGAAATGCAAAAGAGGAATATAGGAAAGGGGTTTTTTAAATGTAATTAATAGTATACTAGAGAAATAACATCTCACTTATGATTGTAAGCTCTTTTAGGGCATTGAACAAATGTTTATTGAATGGATGAATAAAATGAATAAAAGAATGATACCAACTCAGTAAATCAGTACTCAGGGCAAGAAAGACAGTTTTAAACAAGTCTCAACTGTTTAGTTTGCCTCCTATAATAGGCAGGGTAATTGACATCCACAATAATTTTTTCTTCCCAACAGTGACTCTACTCAAGGGATATGAATATCGGAAAGCAAATCTTTATATCATCATCCAGCACAGGCAGATCCAGCTCCTACCACATTCAATTAGTTAATGGTAGATACTGCTAGAGGTGAGATTTATGTAGTAACAAGGCGACTCTTCACCTCTCATTATCCCTGATGTTTTTGTCCAGGACTCAAGGGACATATAACACAGAAACACATGTCAAATCTTTACCCAACTTGTTTATTTTACAACCTGTTAAGGCTCAGAAACTGGAAATTACAGATGAAACTTAGGATGATATCATATAAAGGGGCATGGTTTGGACTCAAGAAACCTTGACTCTGTTCAATCTACTAACATTTATTAAACACCTACTATGTTGCCAAGCACTGTGGTAAGGAATATAAAGAAAAAGAAAAAATCTTTCCCTTCCCTCAAGGAGCTTACACTGTTCTAGGACATATAACGGGATGCAGGTAAATGCAAATTTATGCAGGTAAATATAAAAAACAGGTCAATGCAAACAGTTACACATGTAAACCACTTCACATGGTAGTATATCAAGAAAGGCTTTGTGAAAGAAGTGGCATGCCAGGAATTCTCCAATGCAGGTGCTGACCTAGCTACCTCTTAGACCTTAGGCAGCTAACTTGATCCCTCTGAACCTCTATTTCTTCATTGGTCAAACAGAAAGAATGTAATCTGTCCTGACTGCATTATGGGGAGAGGAACATTTTAGTGAGGCACAAATAAAACCATGGATGACAAAATTATTGGGAAAGTGTAAAGTACTACTGAATATATTGTAGCCAGCTTTTAAAGGAAAGGCAAAAAGTGTATGGCTTACATTAGTTTAAAGAAGAAAAGCACTTGGTTGGCTGCTTGTTGTCCTTCATAATGAAAGAGGACCAAAAAGACATTGTTATGTTGGGGTTCAATGTACAGAGTGTCCAACTGTGACTGATCAGAAGGCTCTACCACAGATCAGGCGCAGATATTCCGTATGAACATTTGTGACAGAGGTGTCTCTAAATTTGCACATTTTATGTTATTTTTTTAAATACTGCAATTCTGTTTGCTCATAGAGCACAACAGTTTCTCTGATATGGGAACACCATGCTGGCTGGTCCAGTGCCAGTGACTCCCATGTCTCACCATTGATACCAAAGTTCTTCAGAGAGACCCAGAGAGTCCCTGTATTGATTCTTCTGATCCCCATGTGAGCACTTGCCTTATGTGAGTTCTCCATAAAATAGTCTTTCATTCAAACTCAAGCCAGCCCATTGGAATTATACTCTGTAGCAGCAGAGTTTGAATGCCTGGAAGTCCAACTCAAAAAAGGACATCAGTATCTGGTACCTTATTTTGCCACATGATCTCCAAAATCTTCTTAAGACAATTCAAATGGATGTCATTCAGTTTCCTGGCATGGAGCTGGTAGACTGTTCAAATTTCACAAACTTGAAACAATGAGGTCAGCGCACCAGCTTGGTAGACCTTCAATTTGGTAAGCAGTCTAATAATTCTTCTTTCCCACACTTTCCTTTGGAATCTCCCAAATACTCAGCTAGCTCTGCCAAGGCATGCATCAACATCATTATCTATGTGAACATCCTGGAAAGTATACTGCCAAAGCAAAAGAACCTATCTACCACATTCAAAATTTCACCACCTGCTATAAGCAATGGTTCCATGGATGGATGGTGTAGCACTGGCTGGTGGAGAACCTCTGTTTTCTTAGTGTTATCAGGCCCAAATGAGCACAACCAGGAGAGAATCGACCCATATTCTTGTTGCTTTTCATCTTCAGAGGCTGCATTGATTGCAAATCATCTGTGAACAAAAAGTTACTTACCAATTCTCCCTCCCCTTTGCTCTTAGCTAGTCTTTACAAATTAAATAATTTACCATCAGTGAAGTAGCTGACCTTGATAGCATTTTTTCATTATCATTGAAGGTAGCCCACAACATTGCTGAATGCAGCTAGCATGAAAAGATCATGTTTATGCAAATACATGTTATTTTCTATCTAAGTTAAGATTGGGCATTCTTTCTGTCTTTCTTATTACTTAGAAATGAGAGAACATTTTCAGGAAAATGTTATTCTGTTCAACCTGGATAATGTGAACTGCCGAGATGTTTCCTGAACTGAGTAGTTTCATTTCCATACAAGGACATATTTCCAGTCCTTTCTCCTGCAAATTCCAAACCTGTGGAGAGAAGATCAAGAGTTCCGGGTTCACAAGGCACTATCCAATGCAAACTTTGGGTCACAGCAAGATCTCCGAATATACTATCTTCCACAGTCTTTCCTTAAAATGCCCAAGACAGAAAAACAATAACCCGTCAAGAAAAGGACTTGTTGAATGAAAGAATATCAAGAGCAAAGCAGACATAACTGAAATGACTGGACTCCTCACTCAGGTCAACAGAAATAAGAGTTATTTTGAAAGAATCTCATCTGGATCCTAATTTTATCTACTTTAAACATAATTTACCTAGGCTTCAAACATGATCTAAGTAGTTTATACTGTGAATTAGCAAGAGATCAGGTTTTGAAAGTGTGTGTGTATGTATACTCACATGTGTGTCTTGCACAACTCAGAGAGCAAAGGTGCAAAAGTTCATGAGTCAGGAGTCAAGTGGAATCCATGTCTTTTTCATGTATATGGAAGGGATGATTCAATAGGGGAACAGTTAGGGAGTGGAATCTGGGCTCCTGCAAGCCTTGCCTTATTTGGAACACATCCAATCCTTTCTTTATCTTGTACTTCCAGCATAGACAGGGAGAAAAATTCTCTCTACTTCACCCTTCCTTTCCCCTGCCCCAGCAGCAATGGCGACTAAAAAGCACATGTCAGGGAGAATAAATCCTTGTCTAGGCGAGCCTAACAAAGGGCTTCTTTGCTTCTTCTGTCTTTCTGTTACCTTCCCTGACAAGTCAGTGAACAGCAAATACTAAGAAATAGACATTTTAAGAGCTAGTAGCTAGCTCACGTGTTCAAAAGTTAAGGAGTTCTAGGACTGAATACAAGCTGCCAAGCAGGACATAATTCCGAAAATAGTACACTTCTGGAAGGCGAAAATGACAACTGACAGGATCATGCTGAAATCAGAAGAACTAAATAGATGGATCTGGCTGTCTAGGAGATGTAGGTTTTTTCAAGTCACAAGTCAGTAAGCACTTATGAAGCACCTACTATGTGCAAATCATTACAAAGATAAGTGCAAAATACCCTTGCTCCCAAGGAGCTCACAGTCTAATGGGGGAGACAACATGAAAACTACATACAAATAATATAGAGACTGGATAAACTGGAGATAACCACTGAGTGAAAGCACTAGCATTAAGGGAGATCAAAAAAGACTTCTTGAAGAAGGTGGAATTTTAGCTTGAATGTGAAAAAAAGCCAAAGAATCCAGGAGGGGTGATGAGGTGGGAGAGAGTTCCAGATGTGGGAAAACGCCAGTGAAAATTAAAAGACCATCCAGTGTCATTCCTGAATCAATGAAATCACAGGTCCATTAGAGTATCAGAGGATTCTAGGATTCTAGTGCCTACCCCAAGGAAGCCAAAGATAGAAAAGAAAAAGAAAGAAAAGTCCAAGGTACAATAATATATGTAGAGTAGAACACTTTATAGTAAAACAAAGGAGATGTTCCTCAATTAGGAAATGGCAAAATAAGTTAATGATACATGATTGTGATGTAATATTACAATGCTGCAAAGAACGATGAATGGGAAGAATAACGAAGAGAATGGGAAGCCATGAATGGATACAAAGTAAAATAAATAGAAGCAGGGATAACACAGCAATGACACAATGACCACAACAGCGTAAATGTAAAGAACAACAACATTCCCCCAAAACCCCAACATCTGGAATGGAACACTGAGTATTTATAATGATTTGTTCAGCCGGACTTTACTCTTTGTAAATTTCTAATTTACATTTCTAATTCACCTTTCATTATAGTCATATGTCCTTCACCCCAAGACACACTCCAGTCTTTTACCAGCCTTCTTGAACTGTGATGCTCAAAATCAAGGATAATCCACTTATGTGGTATGGCCATGGCAGAGAACGTCAGGTCCTTCATACTTCGGACCGTCCTGACTCTCTTAAGGCAACTCGAGATGGACCGAGGTTTTCTGGCTGCCAGAGCACACTGCTAATATGATCATCTGGAGTTTCAGACCAACTTCAAAGGATGACTTCCCTCTCCTGTGCTTATTTTTCTTTATCAAGTTTTAAACTTTTAATGGTACCTTATATTTTCCAAAAAAGTCTCAGGATCCTTGTTTGGAATATTTGGAAGATGATGAAACATGGAAGAAGATCAAGACCATGTTCAGCCAGAGGTGACTAATCTGGCTGTGAACTAAGAGGCAAAGTTATGGATAAGATATACATTTGTGGTTCATCCATGTACAGACAACTGAATAATCTTTGGAATATGGAGTCTTAGTCATATATGAAGTATGTAACAAAGAATAAGGAGGTTTGGCCCTCTATTATAACATACTGACTCATGAGATAGAACATATGTCTTCTAAACATATTATGTGGCCCTTCTCTGTTTACTTGGGATGAGGTAGATTCCCATTCTGAAGACTGTATGTCAAAATTGGGCAAAACAAAAACAAAAAACATTACAAAAAAACTACGAATATACTATTTCATTCATTTCTTTGCTATAAGGTCAAAAGTCAGTTGGGAAGGGAGGGAGGCTTTCCAATGTTCCATAAAACTTTGCTTTAAATGTTAATGTTACGATGATGGTGAGATTTTAGCATTTGGATTCTCAGACCCACTCACTGCACATATTTATAATTCTTATTCATCCTATTACTAGCCGTTAAGAGAACACTACCTGTACATTAGTGCCATCAAGTAAATGATTCTGTCTCAGAAAGCACATCTTTTGTAGAAATCTCTAACAGCTTTTGAGAACAAAAGTGCCTTAGCAAGCCATTGCTTGTAGCCAAAGCCATCCTTTAGTAGAATTTAGGGGAATTAACATGCTCAATTGAAACTTATCAAAAATAATATGCTAAGCACATTAAAAGCCCATATATGTGGAAGTACCTAACCCCAGCCCATCTTCTTGTGACAATCCTATAATGCTTTCTTTGTAGGAATACGGACTTAGAACAAAAAAGAACTTTAGTGCATATGTACTCATTTTATAGACAAGAAAACAGGTTCAGAGGGTTAATTGACAAATTCAAGATAGCACTGCTAATAAGTGCTCAAGCTGGATGAAAACTTATATCCTGTAATTCTAAATCTGGCATATTTTCCTATTACATCACGATATCTTCACTCATTACCCCACTAATTGCACTTGTCCTTTGCTTCCTGGGAGAAAATAGCTTCTCTATGGTAATAAAAGAAATAATAATCTTTGCGAGGTTCTGTCATGTTCAAAAATGTTTTTTTATTATGAAAACCTTTTGTCATTTTGAAAATCCCCATAATGGAAAAACCCCACAGTATAATGCCAACTTTATGAGGACCCCATCATATGGAAATACTTACAGTTGCTGGAAAGATTTACTAGTCAGTTAAAGGAGACACTGTGGCTCTTTTAATACAGCCAAAGATTTGTTTACTTAAGTGCTCACCCTCACTGTTGATCCCTATCAAGGACAATGTCCACCGAAATGCCTGGATCTCTTCCTGACAAGTTATATTTCAATTCAATCCAACAAGCACTTTTTAATTGCTTATCATGTGCAAGGCACTTTCCTAGATGTTAGAAAGAAAAAAAGAAAACCAGTCCCTTCCCTGAAGGAGCTAGCTTGTACTTGTAAAGTGGATTTTCTTCTGAACTCAGGTTTAAGCCTTCACAGTTTTCCCCAGACAATTTCATCTTTATTTGATGCAGCCCAACATTTTAGCCTGCTCAGGTCAGTTCAGGAGCCATTTCCTAAGGGAAGCTATTCTTGATCCCATCCAAGTTGTTAGTGTTCTTTCTCTCTTCCTCAAATTATATCATAATCCTTTATTTAGTCCCATGTTGTGACTAAAAGACTTCACAGTGGAATGGAAGCCCCTTAATGGCAGAAACTGTCACTTTTTTCCCGTACTCACAAGGTCCTTCCATACCTAGACATATCCATCCAGAAGGAGGACTCAGTCTCCTAAAATGAGGAAAGAACACTCACAAAAAAGGGCATCCTAAACCCAGGCTCGATCTCACCTAGGCTGGACATATGCCCTAGATACCTTATAGTGGCATGAGTGTGGGAAAGGGATAGGAAAGAATAAAAGGGATGGGGGGCGGGGGGGGGGGCGCAGAACAGGCTGCCCTTCCCCCAACTGCCTCTCAGGAAGTAGCTTAAATACAGCCATGGCACTATTTTGTATTCAGAAAGGAAGACAGAGGTAGTAAGGGTGATCATTCACTTTTGTATATACACTGAGTCATCGGCTCTCTCAGCTTCACAGCCAATAGAAGCTATCAGTGAATCAATAACCATTAAGTGCCTCCTATGGGCCAGACACTGTGCTACTCACCTCCAAGTCTGAATCCTTTAGGCCTGAGTCACACATGACTGGAAGCAGACATCAAAGCTATCACATGGTTGAATGGAACCAGGACTGACATCTATGCACATATGCCATACAATGGCCCAAGTAGGCCAATTGAACCTGTTTACATCTATATTAGAGTATATTAAAAATTGATATTAATATGCTAGCTCTGCCTTAATCATATGGCTTGTATATCTGGAGTAATTTCATTTTTAATGAATATCCCTCTTACCATTAATAAATATTCCAATAAAAAAATCGAAAACAGAAAAATTTACATTCCTCTTTTTACTAGTTATTTTTAACATCTTTAAAAAGGTTTTAGACAGTTTGCATTTGCTTTTTTGAAAACTATTATTTTGGACATTTATCTCTTAGAAGATCTTTTGGATTTGTATCAATTCCCCAGAGACTTTGTAAGTCAGATGTTTATTATAGAAAATTAATGATAGGGTGGCTAGGTGACGCAGTGAGTAAAGTGCTGGCCCCAGAGTCAGGAGGACGCGAGTTCGGTTCCGGCTTCAGACACTTAACACCCACACAAAAAAACTAGCCGTGTAAACTTGGGCAAGTTACTTAACCCCAATTGCCCTCCAAAAGGCAAAAAAAAGTTCATACATACATAGGTGTATCCACAATTATATGGGGCGGCCAGGTAGCACAGCGAGTAAGAGCACCGGCTCCAGTTTCGGGATGACCTGGGGATCGAATCTGGGCTCAGACACTTAGCACCCACCCAGAAACACCTGGCCGTGTAACCTTAAGCAAGTTACTTAACCCCAATTGCTTAGGGGCAGCCAGGTCGCTCAGCAAGTAAGGGCTCAGACACTTATCACCACACCCAGAAATAACTTGCCGTGTAACCTTGAGCAAGTTATTTAACCCCTATTGCTTAAAAAAAAAAAAGAAAGAAAATTAATGGAAAGATTTATTCTAATTTGCAACTATACTAATACTGGATACATTCATTTTTATGTGTACACAAGTATTTTATCCAAATTGATGAAATGACTTCATCAACATCTACATTCTCTCTAGTGGTGTAGATTCCATCCTTGCCTGTTCATCTATGGGACTTTTATACATGTTCTCCCATATATGGACCACAGGGGTCCATTCAACATACTGTGAAACCTCTTATTTTCTTCTAACATCATGAAGATTCCAATCAAGCATGAAGGCTATCCACTGATAAGCTCTCACTCTTCACATGTAGTCAGGTCATCTTGTTTGCTCATATGTTTTTCATTGTTCGATATTAAATAACTCAATATACTCTGAAGAGTTTATACATTAGAGAGATGGATAGATAGATAGAGAGAGAGACAGACAGACAGATAGATTATAAATTCTAAAAAGAAAATCTAACTAGGGAGATGTTGACATTAGAATAATGATTATTGGGGACTTCAAGATACTTCTTTCAGGCAAATAGAAATCTAATAATAAAGAAATTTGTAAAACATCACAGAATATTAGATTAGATATGATAGACCACTGGTGGTTAATGAATAGACATCATAAAAAATATAGATATTTCTCAGGTTTGCATAGTTCATTTTAAAAAAGTGACCGTATGAGGACATAAAAATTGATAACAAAAGGTAGAAATATTAAATATCCTTTATAAGCTACTTCACCACACAAGAGATGGTCATACCCTATTCATCTTGTATATATTTGTTTGCATTTTTCTCCCCTATTAGATTTTAAGCTCCTTCAGAAGAAGGACTGTCTTACATCATTTTATATCCCCAGAGCATAGTACAGTGCCTGGCACATATTAGGTGCTTAATAAATATTTTTGACCAATTGATTATAGACAGTTCAATAAAAACTATAATCAATAGGAGAAGTTTGAAGAAAAAATTTAGATTTAAATGAAGACTGAAAAATGTTAAACTAAAGAATTAGTGGATTATAAAATAAATCAGAGAAAAATAAGTAACTGCATGCAAGATGATAACAAGAAGACAACCAAACAAACATGGAATGAAACCAGAGCAATCCTTAGAGTAATTCTTCTGTCTCAAAATATCTATATCAACAAAATAAGGAAAGAAGAGATCAAATAATTGAATATGCAGGTAAAATCCTATACAATTATAGTATAAGAAGATGACTCCATTCCAGAATTAGAGCTTAAATAGAACTAAGAGAATTCTGAATCCAACTCCTTCATTTTACAGCTGAAGTTACTGAGACACAGAGGTAGAAAGAGGTTCTGAAAAACACTGTTTACACCTAGCAAAATTAGGTAGATGGGAGATTTTCTTTTTTTTTTTTACCTTTGTCTTATGGGGTAAGGCTATAGCGATAGAAAGTTGGGAAAGAGGCAACTAAGGGTAGAATTTTTAGTGGGTAGAATTCTTAACCAAATACAGGATAGAGGAAATCACAAAAGAAAAAATCATTTTTAAACATAATTTCATATTAGTCATGTTGTATAGAAGAATTAGACCAAATGGGAGAAACCATGAAAAAGAAAGAGAGAGAGAGAGAGAGAGAGAGACAGAGAGAGAGAGAGAGAGAGA
>NW_027187307.1:9469648-9510223 GCF_028583685.1 Petaurus breviceps papuanus | reverse complement strand
AGAGAGAGAGAGAGAGAGAGAGAGAGAGAGAGAGAGAGAGAGAGAGCAAATAGACTTCTTCACTCAGCATTCAGGCTCCATAGTTCTTTCTCTGGCTGTGTATGGCATTTACCATCATGAGTCTTTGGGAATTCTTTTAGGTCCTTGCATCAGTGAGAAGAGATAAGTCTATCAAAGTCAGTTATCACACACTGTGGCTGTTACTGTGAACAGTGTTCTCTTCTTTCTGATCGTTTCACTCAGCAATAGTTCATATAAGCCTTTCCAGGTTTTTCTGAAGTCTGCTTGGATAAAATCACTTTAACTACATGATTTTTTTTAAATCTGCATGAACAAAATCTGTACAATTGATGTTACAAGGGAAAAAAATTAATTGGGAAAATATACATACATTAAATATCTATTATTGGGGTATGATATCTGAAATACAAAAGGAATTAAGACAAATGTTATAACAAGAACCACTCCTCCATTTGATAGGTGGTCTAGGAGTTATGATCAGACTATCATCAAAAGATGAATTGTAAACTCTCAACAACCACATGAAAGTCTGTTCCAAATCACTAAAAAGAGGAACGTATATCAAAACAACATTGAGGTCTCACCTCATATCCAGTGAATTAGCAAAGATAATAAAAGATGAGAAGAGCCAGTGTTGGTAGGATTTTAGAAAGGCAAGCATACTAACGAACTATGAATGCAAGTACATTTTGGTACCACCATCCTACAAGGCAATTTAAAGTTATGCTAGGAAAGTTACAAAAATGTCCATACTCTTTGATTCATAGATTGCACTACTAAGTATATACACCAAGGAAGAAAAGTACATTACTCAGCTTCTTGCACTATCTTCATTAACATAGATTGTGTGACGGGGCACAAAAAAGTCATAAACAAATAATAAGGCTTTAAAAATCACATAAATTATAGACTATAAGAAAATAAAAATTGCAACTGATTTAAAAAATACAATCCAAAAATAATTACTTATGCGGAGACTAAGTAATGCTACCTTGAATAAGTGGGTCAAATAAATCATGTAAAAATAATAATAGGCAAATGATTGAAACTGCCTGAAAGCAATCCTCAGAAAATGACTGATATTTCTAAAAACATATTTAAAAAGTATTAAAAAGGGAATTAACTAATTTATCATGTAATTTTAAATGCTAAAATATGAATTATCCTAAAAAGCTACAAAATAAGAAATGCTGAAAATCAAAGGAGAAATACATAAATTTGAAATTAAAGGACTATACAACTAATAAAGAAAGTAAGAGGTTTTTTTTAAAGACTAACAACACTCATGAAGCATTAGTTAACTCAATTTGTTAAAAAGCAGAAAAATTATCAAAACTAAAAATAAAAAAGCAAATTTATAATAGAGAATAAAGGAATAGAAATGTTAGAAAGTATGATATGCAATTACAGGCCAACAAATTTGTGGACTCAAAGGAAATGGAAGAGTATATGACAAAATATGAAATACTCAAAATAAGAAATGGATATTTTAAGCAACCCCATTTCAGAAGAGAAAAAAAAAACACAGCAAGCTATAAATCAACTGCCAAAGCAAAAAAAGTCCTGATAAAGATGATTTACAAGTGAATTCTATGAAACATTTAAAAAGCAGTTAATAACTATGCTCCAAAATTTATCATAAAAAGAGCAAGAAATGTGTCAGTGAAATTTGTTATAGCCTTTTAAGTAGAGAAGAGACCTTAATACCCTCTCAAATATATCTGCCATCTGTGAAAAAGAAATGAATACGACTAAATAAGTACACAAAGGCAAAGTTCTAACCCTGCCTCTAAGCCTTGTTTGCTACCAATTTCAGACAAGCTATCTCTACAGCACATGGTTAAGAGATAGCAAGAAGCTTAATTCTGCCTCATTGAGTTGTTGCAAGAAATTAATTCCCTTAGGTAAGAATCTTAGTGATATATAACAGGAGACGTATTTGTATGTACCAAGAAGGGTGTGTATATCAAAGGAGAAGTCTGAAGGGAGTCTCTGTATGCAGTATAGCAAATATGACTCAACATATGAGGTAATCAGAAACACTCTGGTGAGGTCATAGTTAGCACTGATGCTGGCTGTCAGATAATCTCATTGGGTTTTTCAAAAGGCTATTTTTTAGCAGCTTTGCAGTTACCTGACCCTTTTCTTCTATAGGGTAAACATTCCCAGCTTCTTCAACTGATCCTTACATGGGATGAACTTGAGCATCTTCATCATCTTGGCTGCCTTCATCAGGTAGTTCTTGTGTTTAACAATCTATCAGTAAGCATTATTCAATGCCTACTATGTGCCAGGTACCATGTGAAGCACTGAGGATATAAAGACAAAAAGGAAAGAAAGACAAAAAGCCCTCAAGGGGCTTACAATCGATCGAGAAAACAACATGCTTCCATAGAAGTAAATAAAAAGTATGCACCAAGTAAAAACATTAATGTCCTGTCCTCAAGTGAGCATTGTACTTCATATGTGGTCCAGACAGTTTAGAGCATGCACATATTAATAATCTCTTTTGGTCTTCTAAATAACAAAATCCAGATTCTTCGGTAATCTTTTTGTTAGAATGGAAAGCTTCACAATGCTGAGCATAACCAGGGAGTAGAGCAATTTGGGGACTGTATCAAAAACATAATCTATTTCTTGATTCCTCTGCAGCATTGGACTCCTTCTAGATCCTCTGCTTTCTGGGTTTTCATGATACTATTCTCTCTTGGCTCTGCCTCCTATCAGACCACTTTTTTTTCCTTCCCCTCCTCCTCCTCCTCCTTGGATGACTCATCATCTGTGTCTACTCCCAAGGCTATATCCTGAGCTCTCTTCTCCTGTCTTCATACCCTCTCATTTTATGATCTCATTAGCCTGCATATGGGGGTAGTGAGCAACATGGTATAGTAGAAAAACACTAGATATGGAGTTAGGGGACCTGGGTATGAAGCCTGGCTTTGGCACTTACTTTGTGACCGTGGGCAACTCATATAACATCTCTAGGCCCCAGTTTCCCCATCTGAGAAGATGAGGGCATTAGATTAGGTAAAACTCTAAGACTTGATGATTTCTAAGGTCCCCTCCAGGACTAAATCTATATTTGGATAATGCTATGACTTCCAGACTTCCATAACAAGCTCTAGTTTCTCTTTTTAGCTTTAGAACCACATCACCGTCTTCCTGGTGGGCATCTTCAACTAGATACCCTGCTGGCTTCAAAAGCTCAACATGTCCTAAATGGAACTCATTCTCCTCCCCACTTAGTGTAGCTCTTTTTCACATTCTCCAATTCCTGTTAAGGGTATCACCATCCATCCACCTGTTCCAGCTTACAAACATGGAAATATCATCTATTTTTTACTTTCCCTCAAATCCCCCCAAAAGTCAATCTTGTTGATTCTAACTCCATAACACCTCTTCCATTTCCCTCTTTTTTCTATGCATATGATTACCACCTTCATTCAGCCCCTCATCTCTTCTTACCTAGACTACTTCAACAGTCTTCTAAATGGACTCAAGCTTTCCAGTCTCTCCTTTTCCTGATCTATCCTCTACAGATGCCAACAGTTAAGTACTAAGACCATGCCCCCATCCCTCTAGCTCATTTACCTTTAGTGCCTTGCTATTGCCTCTAAGATAAAACACAAGCTTCTCCTTTAGCATTTAAAGCCCTTCACAATCTGCCTATAGTCTATCTGGACAGATTTACTGCATATTACTCCCCTTGGTGAGCAGGATGTTCTAACTTAACAGTCCTACTTGGTTTCTTTCTTTTTTTAAAGTCATCACTCCATCTGAAATCTGCATGCCTTTGCACAGGCAACCCTTCATACCCACAATGCATTCCCTCATCTCTGTCCCTTAGAACCTGGAGCTTCATCCAAACCTCATTTCATACCTGCCCTCATCTCCTTAGTTCCTAAGTTTTTAGTTCTAAGTTAGTTCTTAGTTCTAAGTCCTTAGTTCTTCTTATCATATGATTATGTATATCTATCTATGAAATATGTGTGTATATATGTGTGTGTATATGTATGTATGTGTACACACACATTTACATGTTGTATCCCCAGTAAAACACAAGGGACTATTTTCCATTTTGTTTTTGCATCTCCAGTTCCCAACATAGTTTCTTATACATAGTAAATGGGTAATTATTAAATAGTTACTGGTTTGGAATGAATTTAACTTGACCCACTCTCTTTTTTTTAATTCCATATATATCTAATAGGTTTGTAGAAAACATTAGTTTCTACATCAATCTACCCATGATCATCTCATTTCAATTCACCCTATACTAGCTGTTAAGAAATAGAAGGCTATCTTCCAAATGAATGGAGGAAGTGAGGCTGGGACTAACAAATACTTAAATATTTGCAAAGAAAGAACAGGAAATTCTACAGAAAATGTACAAGAAATGTGAGGATAGAGAGATTGCTTTCAGCTTAATGAGGGATGAGGATAGTCAGAAAATACCATGGAGTCATGAAGACAGGGTGGCCAAGTGAGTTGAGCCTGGAAAGGTACGGAGAAGTGAGCATAGCTTTGGAGCCAGGAGCCAGATTCAAATTAACTTCATTATCTCCTACAAGTGCAAACCTGCTCAAGTCGCATTAGGTCTTGTCATGCCTCTGAGGCACAGTTCTGTCATTTTTACCTAGAGTGGCTCAAAGCCTTGGAAGCTTCCTGCTGGTCACTTAGACAGACAGGGCTTTCCTAAAGTCTTAGTGAAGTGTTAAGCTTCCCTGAAACTTCTGGAACACCCTGTGTATAATAAGGGCAGAAATAAGGCACAGGAAGGGGGAGCACCATGACCTTTCCTCTTTTACTTTAATTCTAAATAAAATTCATTAATGTGTCAAGTTGGAAGAATCCTGTGCATTTCTAACCTGGTCAGAAGCTGAGATAAAGAACTAAGATTCAACTCCAGATACAGTGAGTCCTTAGCTGGGTGTGGTGGCTCATTGTGGCCTCTCGCTAAGCCCAGAGAGCTGTGGGACTGCTTTCTATTAACTGCAGTGTAGGAGATCTGAGCTAAGGGACAAGAAGGTAGTCCTGAGGACTCTAGAACTGGAAAGAGAGAGAATCTTCCCCAACGTGTGTCCAGAAGAGTAGCACCTAGCAGCAGCCATGTACTTTGTGAGCAATGCTTGACACTGACCACTGGAATAATAAAGCACTTATTAACAGAGACTGCCACCCAGCAGAGGGTCCACATTATGTCCTCATCAGAAGATGTCATGGGCCCTGCAGACTCAGAGACATGAGCTGTTGCTACACAGGTGTGTACTAGTCAAATATCCGTCCCATGTTTGTGCGATTCCATTTATGTTCCTTAGATGTGCTCACCTTTCACACAGAGGATGTGTGTAATTGTGGAAGAACGTATTATGATGGGAAATGCTCTAGTACCAACTTTTTTCCAACTATGTTATTTTATTACATACTTTTTCTTTGAACCGTTTCTATTTGCTAAGCAGTTAAAAAAAACCAACCCAACAAAACAAAATTTAAAAAACCAACAATGGTGAGGCCCCATGAGCTATGATTTTGACTGGATGCAGACCCACGGAATAGATCGAATTACAGGTAACTTCTGGAGAGGCTCCACATGCTACATGTTAAGATGAGGAGGTCAAACTTCACGATCTCTAAGGTGACCCTTCTGACTCTAAAGTCTATGATCTAACCATTACAGGCCTGAAGAACATCATGAGCCAATGCACAGAGAGGGGAGGATGTGAACAGGATATAGATGATTTGGCTGTAATGTAGAATAGATAAGGGGAGGCAGGAGTACGTGCATTCCTAGTATGGGGGCCAGCCTTTGCAAAGGCATGGAGACAGGAGATAGAATGACTAAAGTGGGGAATGACTTGAACATATGAAGAGGAGTAATACTAATAAAGATGACTGATTTTCTATGCCATTTATCTAACTAATTATGCTTTCCTTTTTTCACAATTATCTAGTAAAGATACGATGATACCCCCTATCTGCTAGCATTCAATGTTCTTTTCTCCAAAAGATTTCTGTCACCGGTGGCCACTAGAGCATCTGGACAGCTGAGATCCAATAAATAAGTGACAATTTTATGCACATGATGGAGAGGGAGAAGTGTACAAATTTAATAGTAACCATTACTTAATAAACACATGGACTATCATTTTCTGATTTGTTTTTCTATGTTCCCAGACTTTTTGAATTAATTGATATTTACTGAGCTGGAATTAACTGCTATATTTATCACAAGAGGAAGGATTCTCAGAGGCATCTCTGACAGTGATTCATAAGGTGAGTAATGGCTGGTCAGACTGTGGTAGACTATGTATATCTCTGTACTCTGAACCAAAGACTAGAAAGAAGTGGGGATGTTTAGGCAGAAGAAGAGGGGGCTGAATGGGATTAGTCTTTAAATATTTGACCAGATCTCATTTGTAATAAGGATCTTTTCTGCTTTTTTTCTGCTTGTCTGGAGGAGAGGAGGCAGAGGATGTTAGACCAATGGGTGAAAGTTAAAGGGAGGAGATTTCAGGGCAACAGAACTAAGTTCTAACAACAAAGCTTTAGCTTTCATAAAAAGGGCTGGGGAGGGAGCTACCTTGGTATAGGGGAGGCAACATGGACTAGTGGATAGAGTGCTATTCTTGAAGTCACCAGAAATGACTGGTTCAAATCCTGCCTCCTCTGACACTTCCTTGCTGTGTGATCACAGCTATGACATCTGATCTCTTGGAGCCACAGTTGCCTCATCTGTAGGATGGAGTTGTTAATAACCAAAGGGTTACCTAGAAGAGTAAATGAGATCATGGGATCACAGCCAAAAGATGGAAGGGACCTGAGCAGTTATCCAGTCCAACTGCATCATTCTGTAGATGAGGAAACTGACCCAGGGAGGTGAATGACTTGCCTAATGTCATGGAGGCAAGCTTGGAGTGCCTGTCCTTCCACTCCAGAGTCAGCTTTTGGTCCACTGTCCCCCATTGCCTCAATAATGCATAGAAAGCTCTTAGCAAGTATGAAAGCACTACTGAAATGCCAGCTATTATTAGCTGAGAGCTCTCTGTCTCACTAAATCCGGGCCAGGAGACTTTTCTCCCTCTGTCCTTTGCTCTCTTTGCCTTCCCAACCATGAATTGCTAGAATCCCATAGTAATAGAAAAATACATGAATCTGTACCCTCAGCAAAAGGAGAAAAAAAAAACATGGTTGTTAAGGGTCATTGGAGAAAAGAAAGAAATTGAGATAAAAGCAGAGGAAAAGGAGCCCTTGCTGAGCACCCCACTTGAAGCCACCTTGTTCCATATAAACTGGAGGGGGTAGGGCAGGGAATACAGCTGCCAATTTTTACTTCTTCTACCTTCTCTAGATCCCAAACCAACCCTTCTGTGCTAAGTTCAGAGTACATAGATGGAAGAAGGGTCTTCTCAGTCCCTGCTGCTTCCTGCCAGACCACAGAAATTAACATTGCCCCATGTTCATGCCCTCAGTGCTTACCTGCCCCATCTTGACCTGGACACTGGCTCCACATTGCCTACTGCCTTCCTTGCCATCTGAGCAGAGAAACAGGTCCTTATGAACCCACACAAGCCTGATCCTCCCCACATCCTCAAGTACCTCCAAAATCAAAGAAATGAACTTGGGCTCACTGGCAATCAGATAGATTTTCTGGTATATGTTGTCTTTCACTTGGCAGCATACAGACTGCCCAGGAATCCTAGAGAGCCCCACATTTCCAACCCTGCCTATAACACACACATACATGGGACAGAGGCAGCCAACAATATCTATGAAATAATACATCTCATTTTGCTCCTGTGTTTGAAACCTGCATGAGGTCCTTCCTGACAGGGGCAGAAAACTAAAGCAGCTCCAAGTCAGCAGGGTGTCAAAATGGGAACACCAAAAGAAAATGGACTTGATGATGATCTCCGTGAGACCCTAGTTTTTTAATTATTTCCACACATTGTGTTAACATAATATGCACAAAATTATGTTTCATGTTTTTGTTAAATCTGTATGTGGTTTTTAATGCACCCATGGAACAGATAAGAATGCTGGGGAAGGCTTTGTTTGGGATCTTATTATTATGCTGCATGATTCCAAAGCTTGCTTTTCATAAATGAATTTGTAAAAACAGCCCTGCACAGTCCCTGCCTCTCAGTTTGTGGTAATAGCATTGGCCTTTCCACCTTCACTGTGAATTGCAAGATTAAACATTCAGTGTAACAAAAAAGTCTTAAATAATAAAGTTACTGCTCCCCCCTTACCAATGGCCTCAATACAGAAATCATGTGACCGATAACTAATATGAAAAATTCTTGCAAATACTTTGCAGTGAAACCAAGCAATATAATAAAGGGATGGTGGGAAGGAATTGTCATGTGACTACAACATTGTGCAAAAAAACAAAAATAGGAAAGAATATTGAGTCAAAAGCTACACATATAACACAAGTATAAAAGGCAATGCTTTTGCCTGCCAGAAGCTTACTCTCTAAAATGGAACTGGACACATAAACCAGAAATAAAGCTGTGACCTTATTTGTTTCCCCTTAGGCTTAGGAAAATATTTACATGGTAAGTCATTTCAGAAGCATAAAGGAAAAGCAACCTTCTTGGATTTTGTTATGTTGCCCAGTTTTCCAGCTGAATTCTCCCATAGAATTTCCCAGTGGCTCTAGGAGCTATTCAGCTGACTAGGCAGGGAACTGGCTGGAAGCAGTTTAATATATCAGCTATAATGGGGTGAGCAAGGTGCTAGTGGGGACATCCCTCCCCACATCCTGGTCCTAGGCTGGCCTCCACCAAACCCCTAGAAGACTCCCCCACCACCACCTTCAGCTAACAGACCCAGGCCAGCACTCCCAGGGATGCACCTCCAGGAGGCCTGTGTCCAAGGGCCAACCTTGCCAGTCTCTAACACTTTCAGAGGTGAGGCCTAGATTCTCTGGAGATGTAGCAGCCCACTCCTGGAATGACTGTACCATTCTCACATTATCAACTGTGCTCCCCAGTCTTCAAACAGGTGAATCTGCTGCAGGCATAAGAATTCCTTGTTGGTATTGTTTGTCCTAGTGTGACTCTAGGGGAGCCCAGTCTCTAAGATGCTTTTGGAGCAGCAGAAACATGATTTCTAGGAGCAAGATCACTGTGGCAAAATGTCAAGGACATCCCAATAAGCCCCCGTCTTGTTCAATAGCAAGGTTTACCTACAGGGCCCTGACACTTTCCTCTGGCTACAAGAACATGACTGCAAGCCCTGTTTGTCCTGTGTATGACAGAAAATTTAGCTTTTGTCCTCCATTCCAGTTAAACTTGACATCTGCTTACATATCAATACTCAGCCCCACCTGCACAGACCTTTAAAACATGCCTATCTTAGCTAAGTCTCTGAATTTAAGTTGTCTTCTTGATTCTTCCTATCAACCTCTCTGGTGGCAGCCAGTTGGCTGAGTGATCTATGATACTTCTGACACCTGCCAGATTTTTATTGTTCAGTTGTTTCAGTCAAGTCTAACTCTTTGCAACGTGAATTGGGGTTTTCTTGGCAAAGATACTGGAGGGGCTTCCCATTTCCTTCTTCAGCCCATTTTATAGATGAGGAAACTGAAGCACACAAGGTTCGGTGACTTGCCCAGGGTCACACAGCTAGTGTCTAAAGCCAAATTTGAACTCAGTTCTTCCTGATTCCAGGACCGGTGTTCTATCTACATTACCACCTAGCTGCCCACCTGCCAGATACCTCCCTACTCTGATACAGGATGCTGGCCTATTATAACTAGTGTTGACCTGTAGTTGCCTAGGTCTTAATAGGATAAACATGTTCCTCTGACTTCCCAGCCTCAGACTGTATCAACGATCTCGCTTTCATTCAAGTCTTCCATTGAGCCAACCCTCTTTGCCTGGAAATATCACAGATATCAAAATGGCTATGAGGGGCAAGACTTCATATAAGCCTTTTCTTTCAGCCACCCCTTTCCTCTGTGCTGGTAACAACATTCTAACACCCATCCACATGCAACCTAGGCTAGTGTTTTTTCCTGCTTTTTTTAAAAAACGGTATTGAGGGTGGCTAGGTGGCATAGTGAATAGAGCACCAGCCCTGGAGTCAGGAGGACTTGAGTTCAAATCCAACCTCAGACACTTAACACAAAAACTAGCCGTGTGACCTTGGGCAAGTCACTTAACTCCAATTGCCCTCCAAAAAGCAAATAAATAAATAAAAATATAAAAAGGTATTGAAACCATCCTTGAGACTTTATTAGGTTAAAGGACTAACGACTCAGGATGATGACATCAGTTCTTGGTTATTTAAAAAAACACAAATGGCCAAGAGTAGTTCCAAATACTCTCTGAGAATGGCTGGGGGACCACAATGGGCAAGTCAGGTAGGGTAGCTTCACTCGTATGAGTCAGATCAGGGTAGCCTCACTGCTTATCCCTGTTGAATATTGTTCTTCTGCTAAGGTTAAGTAAAACCTTTGGTCAACTCTTGAATGACCTACAAATACCACATCTCGTTCCAGTACCACATATAAACTACCAAGGTCGGGCCCGAGACAGGCTCTACTCAAAGCACCTTCCATACAAACAACTTTAGAAAGTCCATGGAACTTTCAAGGCCCAAAAGTCCATCTGTCCAGAGACATACATCATACAGCCACTAAAAGATGCCACCTCTCAATATTCTGTTGTGAACTTTACAGCAAAGAAACTTTGCTCCTCTATGGATAAAGCATGATGACATATTACTCAACTCTCCGTATTGACTACCCAGTTTCAGTCATTCAACCAGCCTTAATGAATTTGCACATCTCCTGGCCTATTCTACTGCACTCTTTGGAATCCTCATACTCTGGACAAACACATTCCTTCTACATCCCCCACTAATGCTACCCCTTGTGGTCTCATCACCTAGAGGTTATTCCTTCTGATTCATAGGACAAGGCAGAGGGCTGGACAAGGGAGTTCCTTGCTCCCAATGCCTCTTTCAAATCATTTTACCAATCCTCAGTCACCTCTCTTCTCAAGTAAGAAACATGTAATCCTTCTAGAACATCCTCTCCTCATCCTTGTTTATGTCATTTTTCTCTACTTTCTCACTGACTTTTTTACCTGGCTCAGGGTCGTCCAGTCTACCCCATTCCCTGTCATCATCATTACAGATGTCAATAGTCATACTTATTATTCCCCTAACAGCCTGGTTTCTCAGTTTCTCCACTCCAACTGTACCAAACTTCAGCCACATACTAAATGAATCATACCTTAAACCTTACTGTTTCTTGGACTATTATAATCTCCAAAATCTAGACCTGGAAATATTCGTTCTCTAATTTCAAACTGTTGCCCTTTCAATATACCTACTCTTTTTTAATTATACTGAATGAAATTCTTGGACTAATTCCTATTCTTCCAACCCATTTCCCTTACTTGAAAATCACTTGCCTCCATAAGCATCCCTGACCCCATGGTCAGCCATTTAGTGTTTTTCTGACGCCTTGACCTCCAGCCATTCTTGACCTGTAAGTCCTCATCTCTGGGCAAGACCCACTATATAATTTCATGGCTCCTACTCCATGAATGTTAAGAGTCAAGGGGAAGAAATCACAAAATTGAGCAGAAATTTCGCTTACATATAATGTAATTTCAGCTGGACATTTTCATCTATTCAATAATACGTCTTAAGTATACTTGTCAGCATTTCTTCTAAATCTTTACTTCTCTTTTTTTTCCTTCACAATTCCACCACACCCCCACCTAAGATCCGAGCCTCCTACTTCATGGCAAGATGAAGGCTCCCTGTCATGAACTCCTTCAGTTCTCCTCTGTTCCTAGTTCCAGAAAGGATGTACCTACTGCTCTCTAAGATTAATCTAGTTATACCTTTGAGCAAATTTGTTTCTGCTTCCTCCAGAACCTACCTCTGGTATTCATCTCTCTTATAAGCATATTTTATCTCTCCCTCTTCATTTGTTTCTTTGCCTCTGCCTATAAATAAGCTCAGGTTTCTTAATACTTAAAGAAAAAGACTTTCTGTGACCTTTTAATAACCATCCAGTTCCTAACCAAGCACTCTCCTCCCCTTCAATGCTGACCTTTAAAAAAATGCTATATGTACTAAATGCCTTCATTCTTCTCTCCTCAGCCCCTTGCAATGTGACTTCCACTCCCACTATTCTACTGGAAACAGCTCTCTCAAAGGTCACTAACGGCCACCTAATCACCGAGTACAATGGGTTTTCTCCATCCTCACACTCTTTAATGTCTGCAAAGCTTTTGATACTGCTGATAACTCCTAATTTCTAGATGTTCTTCTTCCTAGGTTTTTTCACACTTTTCTGATTCTCATCCTTTCTCTTTAACCATTTGCTATTTATCTGGTTCAGAGCTACTCATTTTCTACCTGATTCCTAAAGTGGGTATTCCTTAAAGATCTGTTGTTGAGCCTGTTCTTTTATTTTTCTGCATTCTCTTGTTGGCAATTTCCCATTTTGTCTAGTTTAAAATATAAACTCCTCCAATGAGATTGTAAAGCCCTACATGATTTGGCCCCAGTCAATCTTTCTGGCCTCCCTAGATACCATTCCCCTTCCCACACTCGGAGATCTAGCCGGACTAGCTTCCTCTTTGTTGCTCACACCTGATGCCCTATCTCTCGTCTGGAACAAATCTGGAATGCACTTCATCCCTACCTCTGCCTCAAAGAGTCCAAGATGCAGTTCAAGTGCCATTTTTGGCATGGAGTTTTCCCTGATCTCTCCAAATGCTCTCAAACTACTCTGTATTCAAATACTTGGTATATGTTTACATGTATTAATTTTATATTCATGCTGAATACATGTGACCATGTAATTATTGTTTCCCCCACTAGAATATAAGATTCTTACAACTAAGGATTATTTCATTCTTTGTATTTTTATCTCTAATAGCTAGCATAGGGCAAGGCACTTAGTAGGAGCTGAATAAAACTTGCTGATTGATCGATTTCATTCACTGCCATTGCTTCAACTACCAACTTTATGCAGCTGACTTAAAAATCTATATCTCCCCTCCTGACTTCTCTTCTGAGTTCCAAACTGACTTCTCCAATTGCCTCCAGGACATCTCTATGTAGATTAGATGTCCCACTGGGACCTCAAACTCAATATGGTCCAAACTGAGCTTAGTAAATTTCCCTCAAAAATTGTTCTTCTTTTTGGCTTTACTATTTCTTTCTCTGGCAACCCCATTCACCCTGTCTTTCACATTCAAACCTTAAGATTCTAACTTTGACTCTTCTCTCTTTCTGACCTCTCAAGTGTAATCAATTATTATTGATTCTCCCTCTAGGTAACATCTCTAATATATTTTTCTTCCTCTGTACTCCCACTGTGACTGACCTTCTAGAAGCCATCATTACCATAAGGGATAGGGATAAGGATTGAACCCATGATTTCCCTGGGATAGGGAAGAGCCTTGGACATGGAAACTTCCTCTACCAATGCACATTCACATCACCTTTGCAACATATAGTGCTAGAGAATTGTCTAGAGCCCTGAGAGGAATAGTGACTTGCCCAGAGTCACACAGCCAAGATGGGTCAAAGTCAGGACTTGAATCTAAGTCTTTCTGATTCCAAGACAAGTTCTCTATCCACCTTGCCAAGCTTCCTTCATTACCATGCACTTGGATCATTGCAATAGCCTCATAACAAATAGTTCAGGTTTTACCCTCCCCCACTTAATCTATTCTTTATATTGCTGCCAGAAAAAAAGATTCATTACACAAAGGCTCCTCTATCTGGCATTCAGAGTTCCCCATATTCTCGTACTAGCCTACTGTTCCAACCTTATCTCATGTTACTATCCCTGAAGTAACAGTAGATGCTATTCCCATCTCCCTTGGAATTTCCATGTATTTCATTTAATAATTCTTTATTAAACTTATAATTTAATATCTAACTATATGTGTTTGTGTTTTATCTCCTCCACCCCATTACACTGGAGAGCAGATGATAAATCTAAAATTTGCATTCTTCCCAGCTACTAGTATAGTGCTCTCTCTACCATAAGAACTTAAAAATGATGAAGGAAGGAATGAAAAGGAGGAATCAGGAGCTCTAGAGGTTCAGTAATCCATGGGCAGGGCATCTCTCTGCAAATCTCTGAAGTCTTTATGCACAGAAAAGGACTTTTCTTCAAGTCACTCTGCCTCCATTTCCACAACTGTGAAATGGGTATATTAATATCCCCTACCTCTCAGGGCTGTTACGAGGATCAAATGAGATAATAAGTATAAAACCCTGAGCACAGTGACTGGCACAGAATAAACACTATATAACTATCAGCTATTCCTTATGATTATCATTGTGGTCATCATTATTATTTTTATCATTATTATCACTGGGGATGAATGGGGTTTTACTCTAGGGTGCTGACAGTTCAGGGTTATATACTTCCCCTGTAAACTGCCACTATCTTGGCACTTTTCCCAGAAGTATGCTAGTAAATATTTAACAACTGGCTCTCTGGGGGGGGGGAATGTATAAATAACCCACTTTAAAGTTTAATATACTACAGTATTAACATTTTTATAACTTTCTTAAGTATAGACAAGGAACAAAGTAATAAATCAAACCTTAATTTATAGCATTTGCTTATTTCTGAGGCATTAATGTTGATACTGAAAATTTAACAATTGATTCTCATAAGTTGGTTAAAGCTGGTTCCAGAATACCATTGCATTTGTTTCCACTAGTCTGTGTTACCCCATGGCACAATCATCATTAGCCAGCCTGTTCCATCCCTCTCCTAATGACTGCCTTCCCCTTCCTCACTCCAGTCATGGGAACGGCATAACTTTCAGGGTGCCAGGTCACTATCTCTCTGGGCAAAACTGTACCCAAGGTAGGATTGTCTGGCCCTCCCCCACCCCAAACTACCTGTCAAGTAAGTTTTGTTTGTTTGTTTAGCCACAGATTTTTCTAAAAATTCCTACTGATGCCACTGATAGTTTCCTTTCCTCCAGTACACCTTAAGTTTCCACTGCTTGCTTTTTCCTCACTAGTCTATCAAAAAACAAAACCAAAAAAACTAGAAGACTTGCTTTAGAGACTTTCTTTTTTTGTTTTGTTTTTTTTGCAGGGCAATTGGGGTTAAGTGACCTGCCCAAGGTCACGTGGCTAATTTTTGTGTTAAGTGTCTGAGGCTGAATTTGAACTCAGGTCCTCCTGACTCCAGGGTAGGTGCTCTATTCACTGCACCACCTAGCCACCCCCTTTAGAGACTTTCTTAAAGCCTGTTATCCTCTCCTGCAGCTGTAGAGAAGAAGGATGATTATTGCATGAAAGTAAAAGGGAATTATTTGAGTAAAAGGCATTTCCTTCAAGATGGGTTCCAAACTGGATTTTATAACACTAACAGCACTTTATGACTTATAGAATCTTCCTTTCCTGTCAGTCCTTTCTCAATCCTGCAAGGACTGTGCAAACTCCTTGTAGCAAAGTAGAGGAGCAAAAATATTCTACACATAAGGTATAATGTGAAGTCAAATTAAGGCAAAAAAGCATAGGAATCTAGCATGCATTTGAGGGCATTATTTTCACTCTTTTATGGTTATATGGTTCTTACTTGTGTGACTTTCTGGCTAGCTAGATCATATGTGTGTGTGTGTGTGTGTGCATGTGCGCATGTGTGTGTGTGTGTGTATGTATAAGGAGAGTACACTTGGCTTCTGGTGGAATGTGAACATTCTTACTTGAAAGCTCCTGTGGAATGAATGTGTTGAAACAGAGATACTAAAATGTATCTGTCATCCTCAAAGTATCCCCTTGCAAAAGGATGACTGGACATTGCTATAATATAAGAGAACTACATCCATGACTTTGAGTGTTCTGTGGGAGTTATTTCAGAAATTCTACATAAAATAAATATTTTCTCTAAAAGACCTAGTTGAAAATTTATTTCTATTTTATTCAGAAAAACACCAAGTTAAAAAGCAGTTCAAAGGCCAAGTATCCCAACCCATACCTGAACTGGAATTGTCTGTACAACATCTCTAACAAGTGGACATTTAGCCTTTACTTAAAGAACCCCCAATGTGCAACAACTCACTAGCCCAGAATGTAGCTCTCTCAAGTTTTAGATGAACCTCAATGTACCTTCTAGCTATGGCTCCTAAGTTGGCCTTCAAGGTTCCTTCTCCCCATAAAAGCCGTTCGAGAACTGAAGATAGCTCTCATGACCCTCCTAAGACTTGTCTTCTCCAGGCTAAACACCCTGAATTATTTCAATGAACAATATGTACTGGGTACATCCTTCCTATTATAGCTGTCATTCATCTTCCAGATGTCTTAACATGCTGTGCTAGAGTGTTTGAAAGTCATTTGCTAATAAAGCTTATAGGCACCTCTTAGTGAATCTGTTATTGCACAGTTATTATCTCTGCTTACTCAAAAAGCATATATACTAAAATTGGAACAAAATAGAGAAGATTAGTAGCACCCTGTGGAGGAACGACATGCAAATTCATGAAACATTCCATATTCTCTTAATATTATAATAATCAGATTAACGAGAGGATACTTTAAAGGATTAGATGAAATTATAACAAAACTTAACTTGAAAAGTTTAAAGAGTATCCAGGAAAATAATAAAAAAGTAGTAAAATAAATTACTGAAATAGATTAACTAAGAAAGACTTAGAAGTAAATGCATGCAACTAGCTTATATTCATCACAACCAAGAACACAATCTACTGGGGAAGGGATTCCTTATTTGACAAGATCTGGGGAAAAACCAGAAAATAGTTTGGCAAAATTAGTTTTAGACCAGTTCTTATGCTACATAATATGAACAATTCCAAATGGGTAAATAATCTCAATATAGATACATAAGAAAAATAAATAAGAAATACAGAAGATATATGTGTGTGTGTGTGTGTGTGTATATACACAGAGAGAGAGAATATGAGACAGACAATATGAAGGGGAGAAAATAAATACACACAAAAATTAGAGGAGATTGCAAGATACATATTTTGCAACTATGGATAGGGGAAAAAATAGTAACCAGACATGGAATAGGAGAAATTATAAAATATAAAACTGACTATTTTGATTATGCAAAATTTAAAACCTATCTTATAATAAAAATGAATGTACTTAAAATCTGGTAAAAATATGGATTATGAAAATTTTTTCTATTAAATATCTCTGATGAAAAACTGATACCTAAAAACTAGAGGTAATTTACACAGATCCATAAGATTAACAACAATTCCCCAACAGACAAGAAGTCAAAGGATATTCAAATGGATCTATGATCTCAAATATTCAGGAATGCCCTCCAGCAACACAGAACAGATCCAATTCATGCCTTCTTGTACATGCCCATTCATCATAGAGGGTCTATGAAAGATCCTGGAGGCCTTCCTCACATTGTGAAGGTACCAGTAGAACACATTTGCTGCCTACCAAGCATCTTTCGGTATTGCCATTCCCATCTTCTCTTAACACCACATAATTCCTTGATAATGTTCTTTACTTCTGTTAATCTTTGAAGTTCCTTATTATTTATCCATTGCATAGCCTGGTCATGATGATCATTTACCTCTCCATTGTCCTCTGTGAGATTCTAATTTTTACTTCTTTAGAGGCAACAATATTACATGTCTCAGTGCCACATGGTAAAATATCAGCATTTAAAGGATAGGTCTTTGATTTCATAGGAAGCTAGGTACCACAGTGAATAGGGCACTGGCCCTGGAGTCAGGAGGACCTGAGTTCAAATCTACCCTCAGACACTTAACACAAAACTAGCCATGTGACCTTGGGCAAGTCACTTAACCCCAATTGCCCTACCTCACCCCCTCCAAAAAGCAAAGAAAAAAAGGTACCATATACAATGAAGCAATTAAATTAGAAGAGCAAGAAATAGTCTACCAGTCAGATCTATGGTGAGGAGAAGAATTCATGACCCAACAAGAGAAAGAGAGAACTATGAAATGTAGAATTGATAATTTTGATCATATTAAATTAAAAGGCTTTTGTACAAACAAAATCAATTCAAACAAGATTACAAGGAAAGCAGAAAGCTGGGAAGCAATCTTTACAGCAAGTGTCTCTGATAAAGGCCTCATTTCTCAAATATAGAGAACGGAGTCAAATTAATGAGAACACAGCCATTCCCCAATTGATGAAATGTCAAAGTTTGCAGAAGAAGAAATCACAGTTATCTATAGGCATATGAAGAAGTGCTCAGAATCAGTTTTTATTAGAGAAATGCAAATTAAAACAACTCTGAGAAACTACCTCACACCTATCAGATTGGCTAATATGACAAAAAAAGGAAAATGATAAATGTTGGAGAAGACATGGGAAAATTGGTACACTGATGCACTGTTGGTGGAGTTGTGAATTGATTCAACTATTCTGGAGAGCAATTTGAAACTGTGCCTAAAGGGCAACCAAACTGTGCATACATACCCTCTGATCCAGCAATATCACTACTAGGTCTGTATCCCAAAGAGATCATTTAAAAAGGTAGGGGGAAGGACCTACACATGCAAAACATATTTATAGCAGCCCTTTTCATCAGTCAAAATACTGGAAATTCAGGCGATACCCACAAATTGGGCATTCCCCAATTGGGGAATGGGTGAACAAACTGCAGAATACGAATGTCATGGAATACTACTGTGTAATAAGAAATGATGGATGGGCAGAATTCAGAAAAACCTGATGCAAAGTGTACAAACTGATGCAAAGTGAAATGAGCATAACCAGGAAAACATTTTACACAGTACCAGCAATATTGTGTGATGATCAGCTATGAATGACTCTGTTCTGCTCAGAAACACAATGATCCTAGACAAGAACAAAGGACTCATAAAGGAAAATGTTATCAACATTCAGATAAAGAATAGATGGACTGTGAATGCAGATTGAAACATACTTTTTTCACGTACTTTATTCTTTTTCACATTTGTTTCTTTTGATTTGTTTATTCTTTCACAACTGTGACTAATATGGAAATATGTTTTACGTGATAGCATATGCATAATCTATATCAAAATGCCTACCATTTTAGGAAGAGGGGAAGGAGGGAGAAATATTTGGAAATCAAAATTTTGCAAAAATGAATGCTAGAAAAAATCTTGATATGTAATTGCAAAAAAAATAATGTTAAAAAAGAACATCTTTGAGTGAATAAGTCATTCTGACTATTATAAATATACAAATCAATTACAACGGGTATGTGAAGGAAGATGCTATCTGTATCCAGACAAAGAAGTGATAAGTAGAAGCATGTATAGAATGATAATACATATATATATGCATATTTGTATCTAATGGTAGCTATATCTAGTGTAGGGGGGAATAAATTTATATGATAACTTTATTGTATATTTGAAAAAAACAGCAAATTGTACATAAGAGATTTACAGATTTATGGGCAATAATCTTTTTTATACTATTTTATGGAAATACTTATTTTATTGCATAAATTAAAAATTAACTAAGGAAAAATTAAAAAAAAAAGAAGCCTGGGCAACATTTATTCTTCAGTCACTTGAATTTTTCCTATGTGAATGAGCAGGGTTAATTAGGGTTAGGGTTAAATGTAATCCTCTGAGTGATTACAGATTCTTTCAAGAGGTTGTGTACAATCCTGGGGCTTGATATAATCAACACGATATCCTAGATACACATGTGGACAGAAGCATCTGGAAGATCTCAAAACCTATAGGGAATTCCTGTTCAACCTGGTTTCTGTGCTGAATACCCTCTTCCTTTGAATTCCAAAGAGAATAACTCTAGCAAGCATGCATCTCTCCATTTTATATCTATCTTAAATCAGAGGTTCACTGAACAGGGTTATTTCAGATGTATCTTCCAAGGAATTTTGAATGATACTAAAGTATGGATGAGAGACATCTGATTGCAAAAGAATTGAAAGGTGATGTTTTCTTGTACTACATCAAAAGGTTTTTTTTTTCATAATCAATAAATGATGAACACAATGGAATCTTAAAGTCTCTATAATATTAGCTCACTGTAAAATGGGAAAGATGTGGTCCACTGTTAAATATCGCTTTAGAAGACTTTGTTCATTCCCTATTAATATCCTCATCAAAGACTTCCTCAGTTTTTGTTATGGAGATGCTCATAAAGATTTTGTATAGATGGGAGAGTAGGCACAGAAGTCAGTAGTTATTGATAATCATATAGTTTCTGCAAGTTTTACTGTTGATGTGATCAATTATACTGATGGTTTTCCTAATACTAAACCATCCTTGCATTCCTGGAACAAATCCTACCTGATCAAAGTGTATTGTTCTAGTGATAAGTTTATTAACATTTTATTTAAAATTTTTGTATCTATATTCATGAGGGAAATTGGTCTATAATTTTCTTTCTATGTTTTGTCTCTTCCTGATTTAGGTATCAGTACTATATGTGTGTCATAAAAAGAATTTGGTAGGACTCCTTCTTCACCAATTTTCCCAGTTTGCAGAGTATTAGAATCAATTGTTCTTTAAATGTTTGATAGAATTTGCTAATACATCCATCTGGCCCTGGAGATTTTTTCCTAGGGAGTTAACTGATTTCTTGTACAATTTATTTTTCTTTTATTTTTTTGCCAAATGCTTTATTAACTTCTAGTTTACATCATTCATTTCCGCAAGATTTTGAGTTACAAATTTTCTCCCCATTTTTCCCCTACCCACTACCCCAAAATAGCGATCCCACTGGATATACCCTCCTCCAATCTATTCTCTCCCATACCCCCTCCAACTTTCCAGTAGGGCACAGTGGATCTCTATGCCCCAGTGCCTGTATATCTTATTTCCAGATTCATTCCCTTCCTCCCTTGTCACCCAACCTTACTGGGAACACAAGCAATTCAATATAGGTTGTACATGTGTAGCTATGCAAAACATTTCTGTAGTGGATATATTGTAAAAGATTGACTATATTTCCCTGCATCCTATCCCACCACCCACTTGTTCTATTCTCTACTTTGATCCTGTCCCTTTTCAAAAGTGGGTGCTTCCAACTGTCCTCACTTCCATCATCCCCCCTCTCATCCCCTTCCCCCCTACTCTCCTGTAGGGTGAGATACCCTATTTAGTGTGTATGTCATTCCCTCCATAAGCCAAATTCAATGAGAATAAGGTTGACCCATTCCCTTTTGCCTTCCTGTTCTTCCCCTCCATTTTATCCATATGCCCTTGTCTCTTCTATATGAGATAGTTTATTCCGTTCTGTCTCTCCCCATCACCTCTCATTATATTCCTCTCTCACCTCTTAATATCACCTTTTAAGTATCATCCTTTCCTATTAAATTGGTCCTGTACCCTCTATCTATGTATACCTGTAAACATATATACACGCATTCACATATATTTTCATATGCCCACATACCCTCCTATATAGACGCATATATACATGTATATGTACACATTTATATTCCCTTCAACTATTCTCACACTGAGAAAAGTTTCATAAGGCACAATTATCATTTTTCCATGTAGGAATGTAAATAGTTCAACACTGATAAGTTCCTTATGATTTCTTTTCCCTGTTTACCTTCTCATGCTTCTGGTATCTGAATGTCAAATTTTCTATTCAACTCTGGTTTTTTCAGCAAGAATGCTTGAAAGTCCACTGTTCCATTGAATGACCATATTTTTCCCTGAAACATGATACTCAGTTTTGCTGGTTAGGTGATTCTTGGTTTTAATCCCAGCTCCTTTGACCTCCAGAATATCATATTCCAAGCCCTTTGATACCTCGGTGTAGAAGCTGCCAGATCCTTTGTTATCCTGATTGTGTTTTCAAATATTCAAATTGTTTCTTCCTGGCTGCTTGTAATATTTTCTCCTTGATCTGGGAACTCTGGAACCTAGCTATAATATTCCTAGGAGTTTTCTTGTGGGGATCATTTTCAGTAGGTGATTGGTAGATTCTTTCAACCTCTATTTTTCCCTCTTGTTCTAAACATCAGGGCAATTTTCCTTGAGGATTTCTTGAAGGATGATTTCTAGGTTCTTTTTTTGATCATGGTTTTCAGGTAGTCCAATAATTTTAAAATTATCTCTCCTGGATCTATTTTCCAGGTCAGTTGTTTTTCCAATGAGATATTTCACACTGCCTCCTATTTTTTCATTTCTTTGGATCTGTTTAATAGTATCTTGATTTCTCATAAAGTCACCAGCTTCCATTTGCTCCAATCTAATTCTGAAGGAATTATTCTCTTCAGGGAGCTTTTGAAATTCATTTCCCATTTGGCAAATTCAGCTTTTTAAGGCATTCTTCTCCTCATTGTCTTTTTGAGCCTCTTTTGCCTTTTGAGTTAGTCTAATTTTTGAGGTGTTATTTTCTTCAGTCAGATAGTTGACTCTCATTTCATAATTTTCTTGCATTGTTCTCATTTCTCTTTCCCAATTTTTCCTCCACTTCTCTTATCTGCTTCTTAAGGTCCTCTATGGCTTGTAACCAGCTCATATTTTCCTTTGAAGCTTTTCATGCAGGAGTTCTGACTTCATTGTCTTCCTCCTGTTCCATGCTTTGCTCCTTTTTGTCCCCAAAATAGGAGTGTAATGTTGGAAGTCTTCTGTCTGCTTTGTTTCCTTTGCCTGGTCATGTCACCCCTCAGTTACTTGACCCCTGGGCTTTTTGCCACAGTAGTACTCTGCCACCAGACAGGGGAGCTTTTGTCCCAAATGCTGGGGTCTTCTCAGTTGCCGGAGGTATTAGATGGGTGCCCTCTCTGAAGCCTCCACATGCTCTGGCAAGGTGGACACATGCCCCAGGACCTCCACCCTAGACTGCAATCCAGATCCAAGCAGGTTAAAGCAAGAGCGATTACCCCTCAGCCTGGTGCTTGGTCCCCCTATACTTTGCAGGCCAGGAGCTGAAGCCGCCACTTGGCACTGGTTGGCTGTGCTGGCATCTCAGCGGCTTCTCGCTCCGGGGGCAAAAGCCAAGCACTCCCACTTACTGGTTCCCAAAGTCCAGACTGCACTGACCTCTCACTCTGTCCTTTGCATCTATGTGTTGATAAATCTGGAAACAGCCACAGCTGCTGCTGATCTGAAGTCCCTTCTGCCAAGGGCTGGTCAGGCCCACCCTGGGGCTAAAGCCTCGGTGTGGGGCTGGGCTCCGCTCCCAGAGTGCTGTGCTGGCCGATTCCTGCCGGCCTGCCGGGCTGTCCTCAGCAGGAAGTTAGCTTCTCTGTGTCATTTTGTGGGTTCTGCAGCTCCAAAGTTTGTTTAGAGTCCCCTTTTTACATGGATTGTGGAAGGTGGAAGCCAGAGCTGCAGGGAAGTCCTGCTTCTACTCCACCATATTCTGACCCACTCATTCTTTAGGATTAAATTATTTGCTTTCCAATTAGTTTTTAGTCTATCCTTCCATGGCCCTTTATTGCAACTGATTTTTATTGCATCATGACCTGAGAAGGATGCATTTAATATTTCTGCCTTTCTGCACTGAATTATAAAGTTTTTATGCCCTAGTGCATAGTTGATTTTTGTGTATGTGTCATGTACCACTGAGAGGAAGGTATATTCCTTTTTATCACCATTCAGTTTTCTCCAGAGATCCATCATGTCTAGCATCTCTAAAATTCTATTCATCTCCTTATCTTCTTTCTTTTTTATTTTGAGGTTATATTTACCAATTCAGAGAGGGGGAGATTGAGGTCCCCCACTAGTATAGTTTTGCTATCTATTTTTTTCCTCTAATTCCCGTGACTTCTCCTCTAGGAATCTGAATGTTATACCGCTTGGTGTAAATATGTTAAGTAATGATATTGCTTCATTCCCAATGGTGCCTTTTAGCAGGATATAGTTTACTTCCTTATCTCTTCTAATTAGATCTATTTTTGCTTTTGCTTTGTCTGAGATAAGGATTTCTACCATTGCTTTTTTTTTTTTACTTTACCTGAAGCATGATATATCCTACTCTAGCCTTTTTCCTTTACCCTGTGTGTATCCCCTTGTTTCAGATGTGTCTCTTGCAGGATTGTGGTTTTTAATCCATTCTGCTATCCACCTCTGTTTTATGAGAGAGTTCATCCCATTCATATTCACAGTTATGATTAATACCTGTGTCTTTCCCTCCATCCTATTCCCTCCCCTGTTTATGTTTTTGTTTCTTCCTTCTCCTTTCCCCACCTTAAGAGTTTTCCTTTTGACCACTGCCTCCCTCAGTATTTCTTCCCTGTGCCCCACCTCTTTACCTACCCTTTCCCCTTACTACTATTTCTCTCCCTTCTAACAACACCCCCCCCCCCGCCTTTTTAACTCCTCCCTTACCCCTCCTACTGCCTATAGGGCACAATGGATTTTTATACTTAACGGAGTATGTTATTCCCTCCTTGAACCCAAACCAATTTGAGAAAATTTCATACAGTGCTTCTTTCCCTCCCTCCTTTCCCTCTATTATAATGAGTTTTTGTGTCTTTTCGTGTTAGAATAATAAACTTAACTGATTATGTTGATCCCTCTTTGAACCAGAACCAGTGAGAATAAAGTCCATATGTAGTTCATCTCCCTCCCTCCTTCCCCTCTACTGTAGTATGCTTTTATGCCTCTTCATATACTTTATTTTTTTAAATTAATTTATTTGTTTCCTTTTAGTGTACAGGATTCAATTCCACAATTCCTTGAGTTTCACGTTTTGTCCCCCTCCCTCCTCTCTCTCCCATGGCGGCATATAGTCAAGTATAGAATCTGTAAATAACTTCACATTATACATTAGTCAGGTTATAAAGATGGATTGTATCAGATGGAATGAAAATGGTAAAGAGGACATAAAACCAAACAAGAGAAGGAAAAAGATCAGGTATTTTGCTTCCACCTGGATGTAAACTCAGTTCTTTCTCTGGATGCACATATTTCTCTCCATCATGAGTCTTTTGGGATTGACTTATATCACTGCATTGCTGAGAAGAGTCCAGTCTATCAAAGTTGGTCATCACACATATGTTGTGTCTGTAATTGTGTACAAATTTCTCCTGGTTCTACTATTTCTTTGTATACTTTAAACTTCAGCATACTTTGCCTTTTTCTGCCTCATCCTTTCCTTTTCTCTCATTACAATCCTTTTATTCCCCTTAATAAGGTTTTTTATCATCAGATTACTTCATTTCTACCCACACCCTCTATCTATGTATATCCCTTTTAAGTGTCATGATAATTATATAAATTTCAATATTGACAGATATTTGCTTCTCATACAGAGATGTAAACAGTTTGCTCTTATTGAATCCCAAGTTATGTGCATGTGTGTGTGTGTGTGTGTGTGTGTGAGTGTGTGTGAGTGTGTTTTCCTTTTTACATCTTTCTTGAGTCTTGTAATTGGAGACTGACTTTTCCATTGAGCTCTGGCTTTTTCATCAGGAAAGTCTGGAAGTCCCTTATTTCATTAAATGATAATCTCCTTGCCTGAAAGATCCTTCTCAGTTTTGCTGGGCAGTTGATCCTTGGTTGTAGTCCTAGCTCTGTTGCCTTATGAAATATCACCCCTGGGCTTTGGGAGCTCCTGCTGGTCAACTGAGGTGGGGCTTGTTGGGACTCCTCCCACTCTTCACTTCAGACTCCAGAATGCTTCAGTTATACCTTTCCTCAATGTCTCCCAAGCCTGAGGCTATTTCCACTAATTCAGGATTTTACTCTGGGTGGGACATTTACCTCTGGGTTTTCTGGGTCAGGAAGGGGGAATAAGAGCAGTTAGGGTTTACTTTGCCATCTTGGCTTCTGGAAGATCAGGTAGATGATTTTTAAACATCCAGGCTGTGGGCTGGTAGCCCCAGGAGAAGCTGCTGTTGCTGTAGTGGGCCTTGCACTTTCTATTACCCAGTCCCAACAGATCCTCCGTCCTGTGGTGAGAAGGCTGCTAATAGCCCTTGGTGTGGGTGAGTCTACTGGCTGGGGCTCCTTCTCACTCTGCTGTAGTCTGCTCTCAGGTCCACACTGGTGTAGCCCCCATGTGCTCCACGGTCCCCCTGCCCAGACCTACGTGGGCACTTTCCTGGGCTGGGAATTTGCCAAGCTCTGTCTGCCAATGGGTTCTGTTACTCTAAAATCCTTTCAGAATCACTTTTTAAAGTTTAGTGACAGAATTCATGGAGGAGCTTAGAAAAGTTCCTGCTTCCTTTCTGCCATCTTGGCTCTGCTGCATCCCTTCATTTTCATGGATGTCTTTGCTTATGTGAACATCTTGTCAAGTTTTGTTTAAGCTGGTTTTATCTGACATTTCTTCTCTTTGTTTTATCAAAAGATACTGCTCATGATTGGCCATCATTGTTTTTTGCAAGACTTTATAAGGGAGTTTATTTTCTAATCCAGCTTTGCCTTTGGCAGCCATCTGTAGCAGGAAGCACCCTAGCATACCCAGGATGGCTGCTAGCACAGGTTCTTAGATCTGCTTTTCGAAAGGAAAGCAACTCAAAATGGGTTAACAATCTTGCTTTAATCAAACATATATCATTTACCTAGTTCAGGGAAAAAAGGGTCAGCACCCCAAACTTCAGAGAATACAATCAGAAGTTACAAGCAGACAAAAAATACAGAGAAACAGATCAGCAGAAAGGGCTTCCAGCTGTCTGACCATTACATCCATTCCTAGTCAGTTACTGGAGAGGGAAGCACCAACATCTGGGTTTTCAAAGCTGGGGGGCTCAATAGCTGCCCAGAGTTTCATCTGGCCAAATCGTACAGCTCTTCCCAAAGTGAGCCCCCAAAGCAAAACCCCACATCAGGGTATATATAGACTTATCCTGGCTCAGAGAATGTAACAACCCTCTTGACCCACTGCCCAATCACAAAGTAACAAGGTGTAGGCATTCCTGAAAAACAAGCTTCCTGCCACAGGCTCCATGTGACCATATTCAGCCTACTAGGGGGCAGAGTATATTTTCTAATCAGGGAAGGTTCTCAGATTCACTTAAGCCTATCAAAAGGCCAAGGGGCAGGGAATATCTTCAGATTCCCATTCCCATAACACTGTCTCTCTCCATTTGGCAAGTAAGTCAGATATTTTCTGACTGGGAGCTTTCTGGGGGTTTTTTGGTCTCCTTATTGTGGCAATTAATTTACTTTTGTTCAAATCCTGTATGAAATCATTACAAATGATGTTGATGTCATTTCTGTTTTCCATTTTCCAGTTCTAACTTTCAATTATGTTTTAAATAAATCAGGATAAAGTCATTTCAGTTATGTGGCATGCATTTTCCTCTTTATTATTCTTTTTTTTTCTTTTGATTTTTTTTACTACTTCTGAGCTTAACTGATGAGTTGATGGTCTAACTATATACAGACAGCTGACTCTGGCATAATTTCTGCATCAATAAGAAGAATTTTGATGAGGTCAGCAAGTCTCCCTTGGTGACCTCGTTGGCTTCCATAGGCTTAATGATCCTCTCCTGTACAGATCATAGATCCAAATATGTAGTGTTTTCCCTCTCCTGAGTTTCTATTCCATATCACCAACTACCTACTGGACATTTCAAACTGGATGTCCCAGAGACGTCTTAAACTCAATGTGCTACAGACATCTCAAACTCATTATGTACAAAACAATTCATTTTCCTTTCCTTAGTCCATTCCAAACTCCCTTCTTTCTGTAAAAGGTACTTCCATTTTTACGGTCTCCAAGATGAATAAGCTCATAACCACATATCTAAATCACTACCAAAATTGCATCTGTCATGCCTAACCCATTCTCTCCATTCACACTGCCACCACATTAGTTCAGGTCATCCTATTCAGTAATTTATCAAAAGGAATTCCTAAATGATCTCTTTTATTCAAGTCTCTCCTTACTCCAGTCCATCCTATACACTGCCCCCAAAGTGATCTTCTTTAAGCATGGATCTGACCATGCCACACCTACTCAATGAACTTCAATGGCTACCCATTGTCTTAAGGACAAAATATAAACTCTTCTGTATACCTTTTAAAGACTTTTATAACCTGGTCACAACCTATCTGTCAAGCCTCATCAAACATTATGCCCTCTCCTTTACTCTAAGATTCAGTTAAATAGGCCTTTTCTCTGTGTTTTACATATAATATTTCTTCTCCCACAGCTGTCCTTCATGCTTGGAATGCATTCCTTCCTTGCCCTGTCTCACAGAATCCCTCTCTTTTTTTTAAGATACAGCTTAAGAACTACCTTCTACATGAAGCATTCCCTGATCCAAACAACTGCTGCTTTGTGTTTATTTATATTTTCCTCTTTGCATTTATTCTATATATGCTTATATATGTATGTGTGTGGTCTCTCTTATTAGAGTTCTTTGAGTATGGAGACTATTATTTCATTTTTGTCTATCTGCTTCATCTGTGCAGTGCCTGGTACATGGAATCCTCATGTGACTAGGACCCTCAGGCCCACTTCTTTTTCCCCAATGGTGGCAATCTAGACCTCTTGCCCTACAGAGCAGGCATGCTTTGAATAGCCATAATTCAAATTCTGAGTCACCAACTACACTCCTTATAGTAAGATGGAGGACCACCAGGCCTTACTGTATACTCTATCCTAAGATTCTGTAGACCTTACCATCTATTTGCTGTTACCCCATCTATATTCCATGGCATTGCCATCTGCCCTGCCAATGCACACTGCATGCCTCTGGCCTTTGCCACATGCTTGACTGTGGAACCCTTAGTATTTTCCACCTGCCCTGAAGTTGAATTTTCATGTATGTGTTGTTTTCCCAATTAAATTATTAGCTATTTAAGAGCAGTGACTGGCTTATTTTTCTATTTGTATCCTTAGGACTTCGGTATAGGGCTTCATTCATAGTAAACACTCAATAAATGACTTTTCTTCTATTCATCTAGTCACAAATGCTTGTTGTTTGAGTGACTGACTATCCCTTTGGATTTTTTTCATCTTTTGAAGAAGGATATTATCATTAAGTAAGACCTAGAAATCCAAATCCAAGATGGAGGAACCATATTAAGAAATTGTTCATTTCCTAAATCTGCCTCTGTTTTCTGTAGTCCTTTTTCAGGACAGATAGAAATAATTAAACCAACACCTATACCCCATAAGGTTTTCAATCTATTGTTCAAGTCTCTTTAAACTTTACTGGTATTTTCTAGATTCATTATGGCAGTATTGTTTGTGTTCCTCAAAAATTATCAGAAGTAAATAGCAGAGGGTGGCTAGGTGGTAAAGTGAATAGGATCACCGGCCCTGAAGTCAGGGGATCTGAGTTCAAATCCAGCCTCATATACTTAACACAAAAATTAGCCATGTGACCTTGGGCAAGTCACTTAACCCCAACTGCCCTGCAAAAAAAAAAAGGAAGTAAATAGCAGTCCAATTTGACAAGTCCTGGGAGGTTCTCTGTCATGTATTGGATCTATACCTCAGGAAGACAGCAGATGTTTTTTCTGCTATGAAAATACTGCTAAATAGCTGATGCAGTTCCCTATAGGAGTTCATGGACCACCATTTGTCTCTTTTTTTCCTTTGCTGCATACTGGATGATCTCTTACCTCAGAGCACTTTTGTGTCCAAGCCATCATTGTTTGGAGGACAAGCATCTGCTTCCTATTCAGAGGGTCCATCCTTTCTTTTGGAAAGAGCCTCCTATTTTTCTCTGAGCCCCAATTATTCAATTATCTCCCTTTTTTTCTTTTCTGTGTGCAATTCTTCCAGCATCAATCTTCTTCACACAGATCAGGATTCTCCTCAGCCTCCTTAGGTTCTCCTTCATCTCTATTGTCATACTGAAGTCTTTCTTCCATTTTTTAGGGAAACATTTGATTGTCCCTATTAACTTATAGAGTAGGGAGGTATTCCTCGCTCCCCTGTATGTTCTCTTCTAGGAGGGAGACCAGTCTGCACTGGGAACAGAGATGGCCATCACTTGGCTATAACACCAAAACAAATAGCAAATGCCCAATGTAGGTCAGTGCAAAGGTCTAAGTTCTCCATACTTGCTCTAAGTGCTACCCTTAGTCCATATCATTCTTGCTAGTAGCTCCCCTTAGGAACCGCTGCAATGAATTCCTTACAAGGTTCTTGTATTCCAGAGTGGTAACTCTCCTCACCTACTAAAGACCCACTTTTATGTTCTCATATTAATCTATTATCTTGTATTCCTGACTTTTCTTCTTTTGTCTTACCAACTACCTTTTTCTTCTCTTCTTAAAGTTTTCCTCCTTCAGCTTTATTTCCATCTTTTCCTCATCTTCAGGTCGTTCATGTTCTGGTCCTCCTCCCTCTCCTGCTTCTCAGCTCCTACTCTTCTATCAATTCAAGTCCTTTCCTTCTCCTCCTTCAAATTCTCACATCTTCCTCTAATTTTACCTCCTCAAATTCAATTAAGTTTCTGACCTTATTCACAATTCCAAAATCCTCCAAATCACCTTAAAAAAATCTTTCTTTGGGATGGCTAGGTGGTGCAGTGAATAGAGCGCTGGCTCAGGAGTCAGGAGAACCTAAGTTCAAATATGGCCTCAGGCACTTAACACAAAAAAACTAGCCATGTGACCTTGGGCAAGTCATTTAACCCCAATTGCCCTACCTTCCCCCCTCCAAAAAACAAAAACAAAAAAACTTTCTCCTCCTCCTTCTTCATCTCATATCCCTCTTCTGGCTCCTTTTCCCATACAGTTCTCTCTCATGGAAGATGGAGGTCAAGTCCAAATATTCCAAACATACCCACTTCCCCAATTAGGCTCACTGCCATCAATATCCCAATTACAGATTGATCATTCATAAATTTATATAAAGCCTTTTGTAGTCCACTATTCTCAACCTCTATCACTTTTTAATGTAGTGCCATTTCATTTTTGGCCTAAAACCAAACTATTTCAAACTTTAAGAGGTGGCCCATCAATGTTCAGTCCATCAATATTTTGCACAGTCTTATTGCTTTTAGTTAAACATTCCTTCTACTTTCATCTTTCCAGGCTACACTGCACTAATTTTAAAAAATCTATTCACATAGGGAGGACCATTTATTCATTTTTTTATTATTTTTCTTACATTTCATTATTATAAAAATTTAGCAACTACAGTCTAAGAAAAAAGTGAAAGTATTGTGTATGCCTTGTGGCTGCAAGGCCACAAGGCATACAATTTGTAGATTGTTTATGATGAATTTCATACAACTAATTTTTGATATTTCTGAAAAGATCATTTTATATTTTAATGGCCTTTTCACCTTAGGAGTTCAAAACACATCTTCAAAACATTACTTTATTTCTCAAAAAACTCTGAGGGCATTCATAAACATTACCATCCATATGTCAAAGGAATTAGTTTTCTTGGCCATGGTCATTTAGAAGTCAGTTACAAAGCTGGATAAAGAACCCAGACTGCCAGACTCCCAGGCGAACAAAGTGAACTTTTTGAATATTAAGAATATGCAAAACATCTTGTTAAATTCATCTATTCCCAGGGCTAGCCCTTGGCTAAATTAGGAAGTCAAGGAAGTTTCTCTTCAATGACCCCTATACCTCCCTGTTCTGTGCCCTTCTGCCCCCTTTCAGCATTCCCTCCTTCTGCCAGGCCAGAGGGCTCCCAGAGTGCTGGATTCTTTTCAGTTACCATAAGGACAACCTCTTATCCTGTAAGTATTTCCATTCCTACGTGAGGAGTTTAATGTGTTACCTTTCCCAGGAGCATATGGAAAGAAGGCTTAAGGGAAGAATGTCAAAGAAAACACAAAGAAACAAATGGTAGGATTTTAAGCAATAGGGGCAAAAGATACCCTTCCACCTCTCAATTCACATCGCATGGATGTCCATCCACTCTATTCATGGATAAGTCTGCCATATCTATTATTCTGAGGCACCAGACAAAAACTAGAATGGGGAAATTGCCTCAAGATACATCAGTCTAGGAATAGTTAAGAGCAGGAATGAGATCTTTTCACAAAACATCAACTATTCCATTGTTTAAGCAAAGTCTGTGTGGAGTGAAACAGAATTTCCTACCTAATTAAGCCAAGCAGTCAAATCATGTAGCATAAAAAATCTATTGTGCATTAATTGTTGTTTTAATTAAAACAAAGAACTCAATCCTGCCTCCAGGTACATTAGACTATGCAAATTCTTTTCTTCATCTAACCTCAATTCTGCTATACTCCTTGAACTGATGGGAATATTTGCCTAATGCGAATCTATAAAACACTAAGCATAGTCAATATCATAATTTCACACCTACAACACATTTCCCTAATAATTCCCAAGTGGACTTCAAAACACATTCGTGACTAGTTATAACACATACAGCAGCATCCTTTAAAATGGTTTGGCAAAGGCTACTGCTAAAATTCTGATGAAACTTCATTGTATGAGATATAAGCCCTAAACAAGAAGAGGCAAACACATGATCCTTCAAATGGTGACATTTCTATATTATATTAAAATTTCTAATAATGTCATTGATTATCTTTTGATTAACTTTTCCTTTGAAAGATAAACAGTTAAGACACTGGAATACTTTTCCCTTACACCTCACCAACCTCTTCCCTTCCAAAAAGAAAGTCTCAGAGGAGAACTCCTTCCCATTCCATGAAAAAGAATCATTCTAAATGGAGAAGAGAATTTCTTAAAAGTCTTACTGGTGATTTTTACATCAAAATCATTTCCCAAAATATTGTCTCTCTCACTTATATAACTCTCTGCTTAAAAAAATAAGCACAATCATTGGTCACAGTGATTATACTTATTTTCTTCTACAAAATTCAGTAGCTACAGTCTTTGACCTGAGAAGAGAGGTATGTTTCATTCTTTCCTCATAAACCAAAGTTTAATTTTTGCAATTTAATCTTAATTCAGTATTTAAGTGTTATTTTCACTTGCATCATTTTAGTTATTGGATATAGTATTCTCAGTTCTGCTTATTTCACTTTGTATCAGTTCATTCAAGTCTTCTGGAATTTCTCTAATTCTCCAAATTTGTCTTTTCTAAGAGCATAACTGTACTATATTATATTTGGATAATGCCATTTGTTTAGCCATTACCTAAAGGATGGGTATTGTCTTTCTTTAAAAGTGGTTAGCTACCACAAAAAATGTTGCCATGAATATTTTGGTATCAAAGAACCTGGTCTTTCTGGCTTTGACCTCTTTAGTGTATAAGTCCAAAAATATAATTATGAGTCAATGGAAATCTACAGTACTGTAACTTTTCTCAAATAATTCCAGAACAAATGGAGGAACTCAAAGCACCACCAAGAATGTACGAGGAAGCCTGTCTTCCTCCATGTCCCCCAACACCAACTTTTTTCATCTTTTACCATTGCTGCCAATTTAATGGGAATTAGGTAAAAGCTCAGAGTTGTTTTAATAATCATTTCTCTTATTAATAGCTCAGAGCTGGTTTTGATATGCTGTTTTATAGTTATCATTTCTTAGCTTGAAAGCTGCTTTTCCACATCGCTTTTCCCACTTGCCTATTGGAAAAATAGAAATGTTCAGGTTAACTCTTACGCTCCACATGCCCGTCATCAGCCATTCTAAGTTTAGTGCCCTTAAAGATCACAGAATGAGACCACAGTCTATTTAATATTGGCGACAAGGATGTGAGAGAGACATTTCTGGCACTTAACAATACAGTCTCTCATTTTCACTTCTTTTTCATGATGGAATTTGAATTAGACATGAATAGCATAATATGAATAATTAAAAGAAAATGTTCTTGATTAAAAAAGAAAGTGAAGCCTTACAGTAGTTTGGACAGCATTTGTATAATCTGCCCTGGACACATTTAGAAACAAAAGGAGCTCGGATTAAAATCAATGAGAGTTCAGCTTGGGCCATGTGTCAAATATGCCCTTTAGTTCCTGGAAGTAGAAAAGCCAAATGATGCATGGGTTAAAGAGAAGGCTTAGAAATAAGTGAGAAGGATTGATAATGAGTACAGCACAGTCAGGCACTCTACCCCATGGTTAGATTATAGCAGTTCATAACGAGACAAGATTGTACTGTAGCTCTATCCAGAAACATGGTAACCATAAAACAAAGTCGCTTCTCTTTCCATTCACTTTTAGGTTTATCATCCCTTGTACTAAAAGGATTCATGCAATAATTTGATTCTCCAGCCAGCTTATTATTACTCCTTGAGAATAGTAAAAGCTTTCCCTTCCTTCAGAAAGTCCTATGATTTCAGAGAGTTCAAAGCTGCTCCCAACTTATGAACCTTTATGCAAATAAACTCAACAATACTCTATGCAAATACTGTGAGCTGAGAAACCGCCTACATTGGCTCAGCGTGACAGATCAGGGTGAACACGACCGTCAAGCAAAGGTCTGAAAGTGAAAATGTAATATCTTCTGTTCAGCACTTAGCCATGCTAACATATTTCATACAAATCCCCTAGAGGATTCAAGCACAGCCATATCAGCTCATAGGATGTGCTCCCTAGAAGAAAGTTACTGTTCTAGCTCCCTATTTTGAAGCTTATAGGTTCAGGCCCTGCCAAAACTATGCCTCTGAAACAAGCATTTCCCTTTATTCATCATTTGTCCACAACACTGAGATTTAGTTCAACTAGGGCCAGGATCTCTAAAAGGATGCTTCATTTAAGCAGGATTAAATAACTTGCAAATAATAATAGTTATTATTAATATTAATAACAATAATAAGTCCCTTAAAGTCCAGTCCACTGTCTATGTCTGAGAGCTGGCGAAGGCAACAACATAGTAGGACAATGTCAGCTAGGAGATATACAGAGTGCGCTTTGTGTGCCCTGAGAATGCTCTAGTAAATGGGAAGACCTGTTGGCAATCCAGAAGTGCTGGCAGTTTGAGCCCTAGAAACACCACTGATGGGGTGATACAATTGCTCTAAGAGTCAAAGAAACAGGTAAGACTGCACAAAGTTCTAGAATGGCCTTACTCAAAACCATTATGATGATCACCTTGACACAGACAACAACTATGTACATGGCACTTAATGTTCCAGTCCCAAAGAAGGCAAGATACACCAGAACAAATCAGAAATTCCAATCCCTCACCTATTGGAAATGCTTTAGCACCAAAGGATCTCTCCACTAAACTGAGCAAACCATAACCATACATGAAGTGGAATGTCAACCTGAATACATGGATTATGCACCAGTACCATAGTATAACAAAACTGGAAACAGATTTTGTCAGTTACCAGCAAGGGCTTCCTACCATTGTTTATCAATAGTACCCTTATCTATAGGTTACACAACAATGTATAGATAAACAGTCCTAGGCAATCATAAGAACCAACTTCAGCCCCAAATCTAGAAATAATGATAAAATAAGAGATGAAATCAATCAGCTACTTAAATTTGAAGAGGGAAAAGCTAAAGAACCTGAAATCAATGTAAATCTTCATTCACTCCAAATAAACCAGAAATTATACCTAATAATGCAATGGATGACAAATCTAACATGGATGTGTAAAACAATTTTGAAAAGGAAATTGGCATACTTAGACTGGAATTTCAAAAAGTGCTTTTTTGAGTTTGACAGCATCCAGTCAAAAAGTGGATCTATTATACCAAAACAGAGTAATTTAAAAAACTGATATTATATTCTCCTTGAATATTTGAGCGAAAATATCTTTAAAAAAAATTCAGAACTAGAAAAAGAACTCCCAAAGACTAAAATGTATAAATGTTCTGGTTTTCTATATGGTCAGAAGAAGTTCAACAAGAGGAAAATGCAATTTACATAAAAAGGAAAGCAGAAAGCTTGCACACCATGAATGTAAATAAAGGTGGTTATGGAAACACTATCTTCTATGTAAAACCAAAGTATTGGCTCAAAAATATTTATAAAATGATTAAATACATTTTTTAAAAAATCCAATATATTGTTTGAGGAGCAAAAAGGTACATCAAAAAGTCCCAGGGTTGTTGAAGAAAACTTAATTATCATTAAGTTAGTAATTATTGAACCAGCTATCCCAGAGTGTCATAGCATCTAAATGTCAGGAAAAAGTGGAATAAAGCATGATATCTTTCAAAGAGAAAGTTTATGTCCATTATGATTCTTCTGAGGCCTAAATGCATTACCTTTTCTCCTAAAAAGAACTGAGTATGGCTTCCAAGTCAAAAAAATTTTACAACAAAAGATGTTATCAATCATGGGATGTATATCAGTGACAAATGAAACTACTTCTTCACCTTGTGGAAACTTTACCCAGTGATATCAACATGTCATTTGGACTCCTTAAGTGTAACTTTCATACTGAATACTGAGGGAAAAAAAGTAGAAACAGAGAGTTTAAGCTTGAATATGAAAGTCAAATATAACCAATGGATGAGGACAGCATTAATAAATATCTTGGTCTTCTTTAGACAAGACACATTGAGCATAAAGTCATCAAGGAGAATGCTATAGTTGTACATCTCAGGAAACTTACTGCCATCCTGAAGTCAAAGTTCAATGGGAAGGAAACATTTATAGCAATTAAAATCCATGTAATACCAGTCCAAGTATACTTTTGGAACAGCAAAACGGACAACAGCAGATTTAGAAATTATCTAAACAAAAATCTGTACCATATTTGAGAAAACCAGGGCCCATCTCACTAAGGCAGGTACAGAAAAAAATTAAAATTTCCATGTCAAAAATTCGGATGAGGAATAATAGATTCTCAGAGTACCTGATAAAGTTTTAAAAAAACTTACAGACTGGGGCAGCTAGGTGGCACAGTGAATAGAGCACTGACCCTGGAGTCAGGAGGACCTTGGTTCAAATCTCGATCCAGACATTTGACACACTTACTAACTGTGTGACCTTAGGCAAATCACTTCACCCCAACAGCCTTGCCTTCCCCCCTCCAAAAAAAAACCACAACAAAAAAACTTGCAGACCTATTTTGGAACAGACATTACTTCACAGAGATACAGTTAAGGTTGACAGTAGCTATAAAACACTGGAGTTATCAAATGTTACAAATATTAAGCTATTTCTTGATGAAGCCTATGGAATTCAAATCCAAGATCTAAGATCCAGAAGCAGAACCAAAGGGCCCTCCATGAGTAATATCCACAAGAACTTAATCAATAATATAACAAAGAAGCTAACACATGAATGTCATGCAGATTTATCTAAAGAAATGAAAGGGTTTCTAATAGCAGTAGAAACCAGGTCATGGCCACCAGAAATTAAAGAAAGGTTATCCCTGTGGAGCCTAGACCTAATAATAAATTCAGACTTTGCAAGAAAATGTTAGAAACTATGTAATATATCACTGCAAGTTGCAGACATTTAGCTCACTGAGGACTTAAAAAGACACATAAACTAACAGATGACAAACTCCCAAATATTCTTGAAAATTTTAAAAATAAACTTTAATTGAACTGGAACATCAGTACAGACCAAAATGTTGCCCACAATTATTCATACATAACAATGACATATACATTTGAAGACTTTTTTAATAGATGGTGCCAAATCAAAGATTCAAAATCTCCAAACTACACATAGTAATAAACTTCCAAAATATAGAGAACCAGCAAACTAAATTAAAATCATTTGAGAAAGGGATAAACTAATCAATCAAGGATATAAAACATATCAATCTTAGCATTCTCTCTGATACTGAAGTTCCCCTGAAGATGCTTTCAATAAGCCTCAAGGAGAGTAATTTACAGCCTATTCCTTTCATTCATTTACCAAAAAAGAAAAAAAAAAATCCTGCTACCCACATTCACAGTAGCACGGTGGGCTGTGCAGTCTACCAAATGTTAAGCACAAAAGCATAAAATTAGCCCTAAACAATTTCTCTTTTTTTTCCTTTAAGCAATTGGGGTTAAGTAACTTGCTCAAGGTTACACGGCCAGGTGTTTCTGGGTGGGTGCTAAGTGTCCGAGCCCGGGATTCGATCTCCAGGTCTTCTCAACACTGGAGCCGGTGCTCTTACTCGCTGTGCTACCTGGCCGCCCCCCTAAACAATTTCTATGTGAACTGCATCAAACATGAGATGAGTATGACAGTAATAATAATAGGAGTATGAGAAAGAGGACAGTGCATTTTATATACTATTCTAGGATTTGCACATCCCTTTGTAACCATGACCTCATTTGACCCTAACAACAATCCTAGGAGGGAGATGCTATAATTATTCCCTTTTACTGTTGAGGAAACAGATTTTCAGAGAGGTTAAATGAAAAGTCTAAGGTCACACATTCACTAAGTGCCTAAGGCATGACTTGAAACTGGGTTTTCCAGCTGCCAAGCTCAAGATGAGAAGAGAGAACACACACTTAGTGCATTTTCACTTTTATGAATTGAATCAACTTCTTAATGTCTTGATTTGGCACATTTTCTCATTCCTCCTGTTGCAGAAACAAAACTGCTGGAGAAGCTGCCAAAGCAAGGAGAGTCAGAGGAGATCCCTTGAGGGGTCAATGAGCAGATAGGAATGTTTATCTAAGGAATCACTAATGGCTACTTGACTAATGTGTATTTACTTAAATTCTAATTAAGACTGAAACCTGAGAATCCCTTTACACTCTGTTGGAGCATTTGCAAATTGTATGCAGGAAGGCACTAGCTGAGCCCTACTTCTATTTGGAACATACATATTTCTCTTCCACACAGTGAGTTTTTCTGAGCACCTAAAGCATGGTATGGCCAAGGTTTCGGGTTAAACATTCAAGTCCCAGGGGTCAGTGAAAAATAGAACAAGTTGCATGTGAGAATTAAATGGATCTGTTTTTAAACGATGGCACACAGCCCTGTAGTTAGACTCTGTATTTGGCTTTCTTGTATGGAAGAGATGAAGGCACATATATTCATTGCTGACAGAGTCAGAGTGTGCTTTAAAGTTAATGCTAGGCTTCTTTAGTATCATTTATATGTTGTGAAGTCAGTAGTTTTCATATATTTATGTAGTTACAGACTGTCACATCCATGGGTGGGTCCCCCATGGAAAGACATAGATTAGAGTCACACATGACAGACAGGCATAGATTGGCTACAATCTACAAACTTGGAGGGAATAATTAACTGCACTGATGAAATCATTACATTGGAGTATGTGGTTATAAGGAGGCTTGGCATAATGGTTTCAGCGCTGCTCTAGGAATGAGGAAGATATGAAGTCAAACCCCTGTTCTGACAGCCCTGAGCAAGTCACACATGAATCAGTTAGCTACCTAGCATTTATCATACAATAGATGGGTTCTCTGTTGATAGAGGAAGTAACCACAGAGGGAATTCCTGAAACTGAGGAAATCACAAATCCTTCATCAGTGAGTTCTGTAATTGTAATAGTAGACAATGAGAAAATAGATTCAATTTTGCATACAAATATTAGAGAAAGCATTGATTGTATCATGAAATACTGAGAAGTACCAGAAGGGGAAAAAAAATAAAGAAAATTTAGAGGAAGAAAACAACTAAGCAAAATCATCCAAAGGCACTTAAGTATGAAACTAGAAAGAGGGGCACAAATAAACAAAATGTGGGAAAATATCTAAAAGTGTTTTTATAATAAACTCTTTTCACCCTCAGGGACAGAAAAACCTCCACATTTCAACTCTAACATCACAGATCAGGATATACTTCTTGAGGAAGTGGAAATGTTACTGAAGAAAACAAAGATGGGAACAGACTGATTTTATACAGCAAAGTCTATGATGGAGGTGACATAGTTTTGAGGGTTCTCAAGGGGGTGACTCTTAAGTTAGCTGACTGAAGGAGATTTCCAAGTTGTGGGCAAAACTGAACTTACTATAATAAAAAGGTGATCTTTGGATCACCAATAACCATGGACATAAATGCTTATTCCATCTATACAAAATTTTTATGAATCCAAATAATCCAAAAGTGCATAAAAGGCATCCTTGAGGGGCGGCCAGGTGGCTCAGCAAGTAAGATCCTCGGCCCCAGTGTCGGGATGACCTGGGGATCAAATCTGGGTGCAGATATTTAGCACCACACACAGAAATAACTGGCCATGTAACCTTGAGCAAGTTACTTAACCCCAATTGCTTTAAAAACAAGGCATCCTTGATTAGGCTATTATACAAGAACAGGGGGGTTTGGGGAACAGTATTCTGCCACAGAATACATCTTTACTATCATGTGGTCGACTGAAAGCTACAGAAAAAAAAAATAAACTCACTGTGCTTGCTGTTTGTTAACTCTAAAGAAGTACATGATTTGGCAGAGGAAATCATCACCTCAAAGGCATTCACCAACATGGCACCTCCCATGCATATGTTAAAACCATACAAGATTCCTTCAAAGATATGAGAAGGGTAACCTTGTTTGACAACCTTTTCATCATTAGCATCAAGCAAAACATAAAAGAGAGAAATATATGTCTGCCAAAGGTAGTCACTATCATGGAGATGTAGCTCAGAGTCCAAATTAGATTCCCTCCAGAGGGGGAGGTCCCCAAGTTCCTGTTTGAAGATGACACTGAGCAGATGACATCAAGTCTCAGAGTTTCCCAAATAATATCCAGAAGCACTCATATGAATTTGGTCTAACTACCTAAAAAGGAAAAGCCAAGTAGATGAAAAATTGTTCACTCTATAATATGTGGTTTGGTGGAAAAAACTATAGAGGGCTGTGTGTGTGTGTGTGTGTGTGTGTGTGTGTGTGTGTGTGTGTGTGT
>NW_027187307.1:9378966-9469638 GCF_028583685.1 Petaurus breviceps papuanus | reverse complement strand
TGTGTGTGTGTGTGTGTGTGTGTGTGTGTGTGTGTGTGTGTGTGTGTGTAATCTTGGATAGACATAGCAAATGGGTAATAAGCAGGCCCCAGATTTGAAAAGGACAAAGAAAGCTAGGTGGGAAATGACAGATGTCCCTAGCTTCTCCCTGAAACAAAGATCCATCTTTTCAATAATACTTCCAGGTACATTGTGTCGCTACCAATTATGGAACCCTATTGTTTCCAACAAACCAAAACCTGAGAATCACCCAAAGAGAAACAGAGAGGTACATGGTAAGCGTCAACAGATTGCAACAGGTTAGAAATAAGGAATTGCACAGTGGAAGTGGTATCAAGGATGTAATCGAAGATCATGAAAGAAGGTGGGCTGGTCATGAGGCAAGAGAAAGGGATAACTGACAAAAAGCCTGAGTGGCCAACTGGCAACCTCACAATGTCAAAAGAGGGTGAGGAAGGCCACCATCATATTGTACGTACTTACTGGGGTTATGAGAGGCCACGCATAAGAGCCACACCGAATAGACAGGCATGGATGAGTTCTAGTTATCACATGGAATAAGTTTTCATTCATTGAAGGGAAGGCCCATATTGATGAGATCACAGCTGCCTCAAAGTATTCGATAACTGACTGCATCCAACAAGATCAAGCCAAGGAGACAAATATGATTTCATATTCAAAACAGGCTGCATTCAAGAGCACAGGAGAGTGGTCTGGAGTAAGGGCCATGGTATTTCTAAACCACATTTTGAAAGAATAAAGATCTAGATGTAAAAGTACAGAAGGGCAGCCTCGGCAACAATCCTGCTTCTGATACATACAAATGGTGTGGCTATGGGCAAGTTGCTTATCAGTGCCCCAGATAACCTGCCAAGATCTGGTTCACTGGAAAGAGTTTCTATACTGGGAGTTCCCTACACTGATGAAATCACATGTCTGTTCTCTCCCTCTACCCAAAAAGGATCCAATAAAAGAAAATATTGCTGTTGAACTATCCCTAGAATCGGATAAACAAATACTTCTTGAAAGTCAACTGTGGGATAGGCACAGAGAATAAAACCAGGATTAGTGGGCAGAAGACATGCTTATTCTTTATGTCAGGAAATGCTTCTTAATAATTACAGCAGTCCCAAAGTGGAATGGCCTTCTTTGGGAGGTTGTGGGTTCCCCCACAATGGAAGTCTTCAAAGAAAATCTATCTGACCATTTGTTGGATAACTCCACATCTCTTCATCTCCTCCCCACTCACAGAGACAGCACCTTAGTTAAGAGGTCTTCATTGCCTCTTGCCTGAACTATTTTGCAGTAACCACCTATTTGGTCTCCCTGCCTTAAGTCATTGCAGTCCAGCCTCTGCCAAGCTATCCAAGGGCCTTTCCTCCTTTCCTGAAGTCTAGGGCTAACCATTTTACTCCACTTGATCCAGTGAACTCCAATGGCTTCTGAATGATCTAAGAATCATACATACTATGTTCTGCTTAACTTCTACGCTTCTGAACGACCTGCCATTACCTGTCTTCCTACACATTAATCTCCTTATTGTACACACTGCCTTCACAGTTCTCTCCGCAGAGCATTCAGGTTCACATCTTCGCGCTTCTGCAGAGCCTTTTTCCTGTTTCTTGAGTGGATTTGCATGTCATCTCTATGTCTTTTCTTCTAGACTCAACTAAAACTCCCCTTTCTCTGAATGGCTTTCCTGAGCTCCCAAAACAACTTCAGATACATCTTGTAGACTTTGTAAGCACATTTACATGTTCAGGTTGTCTCCGTCGCTAGAATATAAGCTCCTTGAGGGCAGGGACTTTGTCACTTGATCCATCATTCTCTATTCATGGTTCTATGCAGTGGACCATTGAACAAACTACCTCTGCCATAACATCTGCTGTAAATTCTTAATTTATGCTAATATATACATGTAGTGGAGAGCGCTTTAAGGTTGACAAAGCACCTTCTACACAACACCCATATGGAGTAGGTAATCTGAATACACACATGTATGCTTGTGCATACGCACAGACACCTCTGATGTGTTGAGGGAGAAGGAGTAATCGGGAGCTGTGATTACATTTGTTTGGGAAACTTAGTGTGGAAACATCATCTACCAAAGGCAGATTAGAAACTCGTTCATAATGGTTAGTTTAAGAGAATGTTCTCAGGGCACCAAGAGGTTAAAGTACTTGCCCATGATGATATAATTATTATGTTTCAGAAGCAAGACTTAAAACCAGGTTTTCCTGACTCTAAAACCAGCTATCTATCCTTTACACAAATACTCCCTCTCTGAATTATTAGCCTAATCCTAGAGGCAGCTGGTGGCACAGTGCACAGAGTACTGTGTCTGGAGTCAGGAAGACCTGAGTTCAAATCCAGCCTCCAACACTTACTTGATGTGTGACCCTGTGAAAGTCACTTCACCTTAGTCTATCTCCTCCTACCCTGCAGGGCTGTTGTGTGGATCAAATGAGGTACCATTTGGAAGAGCACTTAGTTTACTTCCTGGAAGTAGTAGGTACTTAACAAATGCTAGTTTCTTTCCCTCTTTCTTGCTTTTGTGCCAGCAGGTGCTTAATAAATACTGTTTCTCTTCCCAATTTTCAAATATTTGTTTGGATTTTATAGCATCAGGATCTGGAAAGAATCTTGGAGATACAACCCTTCCTCAATTTAGGGAATAAGCCAGGAGTCTTAACTTGTGGCCCACAGTCTGTAGACAGATTTCAGGGAGTACATGTAATTGGTTGGGGGGAAAATCACATTTTTATTTCCACTGACTTTGGTTTCCTTTGTAATCCCATGAAAAACTTTAAAAAATTATCAAAGAAGGAGTCCATAGGCTTCACTAGACTGCCAACAGGGTCCATGATACACACACAAAAAGTTAAAGAACCCCTAGATTAATAGAACCTGGGCCCACATAGGTCACATGACTTACCCAAGGTCACAAATGAGTTCTAACTTGAATTCAAGCCTCCGGACACCAAGACTAACTATACTACCACCTCAGGGATATCTCTCTCCTGGGAGACAGTCAGCATGGTTGAGAAGAGTTGTTCCAGCAATACTCTGCTCCCATGTGTCAAAAGCTTCTGTAAAATCCAGAAACACTAAATGCAGTGGGATCTGATATTCTCTATACCTCTTAGTTCTGTCACTATGAAGACGTGGAGGAAAATCCTTGCAAGATGTGAGATTCACAGAATAATAGGGTACTTGTGATAATCAAAGTGAAAATAGCAAGCAGCAAAAGTGAACAAAGTCAAAAAGTTCCATGGGACTTTTAATGTAATTACCATGCACATACCCAACCTCAGCATGGAAGACCAATGTTCTCCAAAACATACACAATTTTAAAAATAGTTTTATGTGATCTTTATTTAAATTTTCAAGTCATCATCAAGAAAAATAGTTTGTATTTTAAACAATATAATAAGGATCATGCTGGTGGAGTTGTGAACTGATTCAACCATTCTGGAGAGCAATCTGGAATTATGCCCAAAGGGCTATAAATAATTTAATACCCTTTGACCCAGCAATACCACTTCTAGGTTTGTATCCCAAAGAGATCATAGAAGTGGGAGGAAGACCCATATGTAGAAAAATGTTTGTAGCAGCTCTTTTTGTGGTGGCAAAGAACTGCAAATTAAGGGGGGGGTGCCCATCAATTGGGGAATGGCTGAACAAGTTGTGGTATATTCACGTAATGGAATACTATTGTGGTATAAGAAACAAGGAGCAGATGGACTTCATATTTACCTGGAGAGGCTTATACGAACTAATGCTGAGTGAGAAGAGTAGAACCAGGAGAAACTTGTATACAATTACAGACACAACATATGTGTGATGACCAACTTTGATAGACTGGACTCTTCTCAGCAATGCAGGGTTATAAGTCAACCCGAAAAGCCTCATAATGGAGAGAGATGTCTACATCCAGAGAAAGAACTAGAAAGAACTTAGTTTGAATCCAAATTGAAGCAAACTACCTGCTCTCTGTCTTTTTCTTGTTTGTTTTTGCTCTCTCTTTCCCATTGTTCATTCCATCTGATACAAGCCTTCCTTATAACCTGACTAACGTCTAATGTGAAAGTATTTGCAGATTCTATACTTGTGTATGCTGCCATGGGGGGGGGGAGGTTTGGGGTGGGAGAGGGAAAAATTTGATACTCAAGGAATTGTGTAACTGAATCTTGTAAACGAAAAGTAAACAAATTAATAAAGACCAAAAAATAAAAAAATAAATGGAAAAAAGTATATATTATGGAGAAACATTAGAATTTATGTAAAAGTTAAATATATGTACATTTGTTCAGATTATGATATGTGATTGGATAGACAAACCAACAATCCATATATTTTTGATAAATACTTCAGATGGGTAATGAGATGGGCCCAGAATTGAACTGAGAGACTTAGAGTTGGCTAGATTGACTCTTGGACATCCTGCAGTGATTTTAAGGATCCTAAGATTCTCTCAAAGGCCCATCTTTTAACAATAATACTCTTTCATGATGTTATATGTGTACAGATTATAGAATACTGTAGTTTACAAAGTATTAAAATTGAAGATGACCCGAAAGGCAATGGGATAATGAAGAATCACATGATGAGTGTTAAAAGAATATAACACATTATAAACCAAGGCTTATGCAGGAGAAGCAGGGTCAAGGAGACTGTAAAGGAAATATATGACTAGAAAAAATCCAGTAATGTCAATAGACCTAGAAAAAGGTCCCTCCCCATAGCAGATTAACAAGAAGAGATGGATAATAGCAACACAGAATGGCTGGGTGTGAGTGTGGTATTATCTGCACCACTGGAGGATAGATGACATCTCCACTTGAATATCGCAAGGTCCTCAGCAGGCAAGGACTTTGGAGGACTCTACAAACATTATCACCTCCCCCCAAACTTGGGACTGAAGATGCTACAATTTTGGCTAGTTCTTGAGTATCACTAGTAACAAGGTCCAGTACAGCAGGCTTGATTGAAACCCATAAATTATCCCAAACATCATTTGAATCCATTGTTTCCACTTTCTCTTCCTAAATCTTACTCTTTAGACCAGAAATTGATGGTCACTGACTGACAATGGCATCCAGGACTGTTTCTGCAAGAACATCGTGGTAACTGATGCTGTCAGGTCAACCTCTGTGAGAGCTGTCTTTAGCAATGTGCCAAAGCTGGGTTGATACCTCTCTACTTAGGGCACCTTCACAGCTGTTCATTTCAATTCAACAAACATTTATTAATTGCCTACAATATGCAAAGCAGCTATGCAAGACAAAGACAAACAGTGAATGGTCTGTGCCTTCAAAGAGCTTATATTCTACAGAGGGTTTGCTGGAGGCATTCAACATACACAGTAATTAAGGCAATACCAGTTATGTGTGCAGTAATACAAAGTAATTGGGGTGGGAGGAACACAACGGATTAGTGTCATCAGCGAAGGTCTTGTGTTGGAGACTACAAGCTAGGGATTCTTAGACACAAAGGTAAGGAAAGGGAGCATTACAGATGGACAAGACAGAGAGGAAAGGTGGGAGGGAACCACTACAAAGGCAGAACCTGGGATATGACCAGTGCAATGTCATATCCAAGTAACAGCTAACAGGTCAGGCTGATTGGTCTAGAAAATGAAGGGAAGGAAGAAATATGAAGTAAGACTGAGAAGGAAGGTGGGAGCCAGATTATGGGGGCCTTTAAATGCCAGACTAAGCATTTTATATATTAACTTAGAAGCAATACTCAGCCAAAATGACACATGCCCTTAAGGTGGGAGATTTGAGCTCCCTATTTTACTACTAATACCAGCGGTTGCCACCCCTAACTCAGCTGACTTCTTTCTTTCCCTTTGCTCCCTGCTATTCACTGGAATTCCTTTCCTTAACCTATGTGAGAGCATTGCACGAGTGTGATTGAATAGAAGACAACTCAGAGATGTGTTTATTGGTTCAAACTGAGTAGTTGAAGCCAAAACTCTGGGTCTCTGTCTTTGATACTTCTTTGAGCTCTACCTGGAATGAAATTTATCACCTTGAAAATGGATTTAGCAGTGTTTCTCTACCTCCCAAGGCTAATGCCAGACTTAACTAATTATCCCAAAGGCTCTGTTATGAAGGAGAGGGGGCAAGCAAGGGGAAGAAGGTAGTGACATTAAACAGCATGATGTCTTTATTAAGATACTGACAATGGACTTGACCTATGATTGAGCAAGAAGAGGCGGGAAGGCTAGATGGCTTTCAGAATATTCTGCAGTGCTTTCTCTGACCCAAGGGCCTATCTTTCTTAATAGTGATATTCTGCTAGTGTTGTCGTATGGCTTCAAGTCATGAAATTCTATAGTCTCCAAAGAATTGAAAATAAGTATCATCCAGAGGGCACCAGGGAGATGCACAGTGCATGTAAGTAGGCTACAATACATTACAAACAAGGAATTATGAAGGAGAACCATAGCAAAGGAAATCCAATTCAAAGAAATGTCTGATGAAAGAAAAAACAAGAAGGGTTAGTCATACAGCAAGAGGGAAGGATAAGTTCCCCTTGTCTTCCACTGGTATCCTCACAATATCAAGAAAGTGAGGAAACTCCCTGGCATGGCCAAAGGACCCTGTGTGCCAAACTTATGGGGAGATATGGACGAGAACAGCACAGAATAAGCAAGCACAGATGGGCTGTGGTCTCCATCATTGGAAGGAACAGCCAAATTGATAAGATCACAGATCCATTTGGGAATTGGAGTTTTTATTAAAATATTAATGTAGGTGGCTTCCTATGACATAGGCACTGAGTCCTACTGTCATTCCCTCTAATCTCAATAGTTTTACAGCAAAGTTGGAGCTGAACTGACAGCTCACTCTGTTAGAACATACCTTGGTTCCCCTGAAAGTGACCTCAGTCACATCCAACAAAGCTTTAAGAAAAAATAATAAATCACAGCAATATCATCCCAGCTGAGTTAGAGAGGATGTTTCAGAACCTGCAGAGCCAGGGGGGTGACAGCAATGATGGTAGGATTTTTGCATGTAAATAAGATCTCCCCCTTTTCATTATGTATGAGAGCTTTCTCCAGCAGACAGAGGCCTAAATCCATGAACTGAATAAATGAGGATGGTGAAAAATACAGAACATCAGGCTGCAGCAAAACAAATGAGTGAGCAATGATCAAGACTGAAAAAGCCCACAACTCGTTTCATTAGGTTTTGGGGGAAAGTGGTGCAGCTCACACCTGATCACCTCTCTCAGAAGCACTAGGGAAAGAGAATGTTCATTCTCTACTAGACCCAGGACATTAAGGGCATTTCATAACCTTGAATGACAGTGGTTCAAATGCTGCTTGGGATGGCAAGTGTTGTAAATGAAACCCAGTTCCATAAGCCACATGCTCATCAGCAGGGTGAATGAGGGCAACTGGCTTTTCGAGGCCTTTAATACCAGGTATTTTCCTGAATGGACTCCTGGCTTTGTAACCACGTTGCAATAAATTATTCTGAGAAGCACCAAAGGATCATGGATGGCACCTTAGAGGTCATCTAGTCTACTTCCCTTACTGGTCAGAGGAGGAAACTGAGGCCCAGGGAGGTGAAGGGACTTAACCAAGGTCCTGATTTGAACCCAGCTCCTCTGACTCTAACTTTCCATGGTCTCAAAGTACCATGTACCAACTAGCCTTTATGAGAGTAATTGGAAAGAATGAGAGACATTTTGCAAAGATTTTAAGTCTGATGCTTCTTGTGTCATCTGCTTTCTCCTCAGCAAATGTGTGTGCTGTGTGTGTGTGTGTGTGTGTGTGTGTGTGTGTGTGTGTGTGTAGAGTGGAGGGACTGTCCTCATGCGAGTACACACATGAATGAATGAATGAAAATTATTTATTAAGTAATTGCAATGTACTATATACTAGGCACCATGCTAAGCAAATAAATAAAGAAATGCAAATAAAGAAAAAGAAGTCAGTCTTGTCTTCAAGAAGCCTCCATTCTCACAGATAGAAATCCAATCCTAAAGAGGTCAAACGATTTGCCCTAGGCCATACACTGGCTAAGAAATATGAACAGAACCTTGATTTCCCAACTACCAGACCAAGGCTCCATATGGTTCCCTTTATATCCATAATGAAAAATAGGAATGGACACATTACAGTTAGTTCACTAAATTATCAAGTGTCCCCCAGGCCGAGCAGCAATATCCCATATATAGGAGACATGTGTGCTCCTAGAAATACTACCAAACAATGACAGGTATTTAGAGCCATCATTAGATTTTTTAAAAAAATTGTGAAGAGAGCCCACCTCATCATGGGTATGGTTGTGTGGAAAGAATAAGAAGTCTGGTTCTTGCCACATGGAGCGTGGGGGGGAGGAAGCAGGCTGGGGTGAGGGTGCCACCCAAATAGAAGCATGCAGATGCATCATATATAAGGAAATATATGGACTATAAGGAAAGGTAAGGAGGACGTATGTCTTCTAAGATGATAGTGTCCCCTTGCTAGGTACTGCTCTTAATGGGATAAAGTTTCAGCCAACCAGGACCTTCAAAACAACTCATCCATCTTGCATACATGATCACAAATTTGAGCCTTTCCCCAGGAACAAGTTACTTCAAAAATCAACAATAACATCACATTTAGACTTCCTTTCTTTTTCTTTATTTCTTTTCTTTAACTGTGACCCTGATTTGAAGCTGACCCCCAAGTTCTATTTGTCAATCATTGCAAGGAGCAAACAAGTTCTCTTACAGAGGCGGTCATTATGGGGCTGCTGCTAGATCAGGCGCCAGCGCCAGAAGCAAGCCTTTCCCGTCAGGTTTCTCTTCATGTAGAGCACCCCACATTTGCTGCATATTGAAGAGAACTCTTTGTAAGCCTAGTGAATTTGGCAGAGGGCAACAGTGCAGAGAGGCAGAACAGGTTTTGTTCTTCTCAAGTTCCCAGAATGTCAGAGCCGGAAGGTACCCGACACACCGGTCTCTGGTCACTGAGGACCCTCATCTTAGAGACAAGGAAGTTAAAGCTCACACAGAGAAAGTGACTCATCCAAGATCACATGGCAAAGTAATGGCTGAGCTGGGACTCAAACACAGGTTTCTTGACTCCAGCCCCCAGCCCCTTCTCACTATACTGTGACACAAAGAATATGGATGAGAAAAAGACAAATGATTGGGCATGGGCGTGTGGCAATGGAGTGGATAGGTCACACTATATGGCTCACCAGCTGTGCAGCTGCGGACAAATCACTTAACCTGTCTGGTTTTCAGTTTTGTTTTTGTGAAGTATGAATAAATTATCCACTCTGTCTATCTCACAGCGCTTCCAAAGGTCAAAGAGATGCCGAATGTGAAACATGTTTAAACACTAAAGCGAGTCTATTACCACTTTTTCACATTTCACATATGGATGTGGATGAGGCCCACACCATCATTACTTGGGATGCCACATGCCCCTAGGCAAGAAGTTGCTCCTCAGAGAATAAGCAGGCTATCCCAGTCACAACTTTTTCTCTACCGTAAACTCAATGAGCCTTATCTGTAATAATGGACATTTAGGTATCACCTTAAAGATTGCAAAGTGCTTCACATACATCATGTCACTAGAGTCTCACACCAAACCTACAAGGAAGACACTGTTAAACCACCATTTTACCCTAGGGTTGCCTTATTTTGTCATGTTTCTAGAGTCTGACATCACTGCAAAAGCCTGTGGGTAGACCAGGTATTTCTAATGCGAAAAAAAATCTGCAAGGAAATGAGTTCCAATGGGAAAAAAATACTGTCCCTAGGCAGGAGAAAAGAAACACCTGCTCAACTTGCTCTACTTGTTCCTAAAATGTCCCATTAGCCACACCTTTATCCATCTTTAATTTCCTCTCCCAGGATTGCACTATCTGCATTCATCTTCTGACTCTATGCTTACCCCAAAGTTATGCTTTATCTTCTCAACCCAATTGTAAGACCACACATTGGTCAGACATAATCTATGTGGTTGGAGAACCCGGATTGTTTGTCCATGGTCTGGTTCTCCCCCATGTACACAAATGATAAAAATTAATTGGTCAAGCTGAAAAATGTACAGTACTGAATGAGTAGGATTCAAAATCAGATCTTTCAGAATTCCAGTCCAGCATTCTTATCAGCTATGCCACATTGCTGAATCTCTGAAATGTTGGCCTTTGCCTCATTGTGACCTGCTGGGTTCCCCTGCCACCTCCAGAGCAGCTCCACGGGCTGTGATTCCTTATCTAATTTCTTGCCACCTCACAGATTTCCTTGTATCTCCAGTTGGGTGACCCTCCCCACAGTCAGAGTGACTAATATCCACTTGGTGGTGGCTGGCGTTGAATAATCCAACTCTGGTTATTAGGCAATGATGGCATAGCAAGATTGAGAGCTGTTGTAAAATACAGGCAACTGTTTTGACTAAAAAGCTAAAAAAAAAATAACTCTTTTTTCAATAGAACAATAGAATGTCTCGATTCTGAACAAGCAAAAGAAAAAAAAACCACCAAAAACCAAACCAATAACCTTTGTAACCTTTGATCAAACGGCAAAAATGGCTCAGGCATTAAGATAGCCTCCAAGAAAGCATGTATTTCATTTGATTAATCCTCTAACTGACATTTTATGAAAATAGATCAATAACTCTCCGAGGCAGTGCATTTCCTATCTAGGCACACCTTGATATTTTGACCAAGCAGTACGTCATGGAAGCTTCAAAACTCTATGTAAATTACAGATACAGATTGCTTTTGGGTAAAACCCAAGTAGGCTATATTTTTCTATTTATTTTGATTTTCTAATAACCTTTTCAGTAGATTCATTCAGGCACTGTCTACATAATACCCAAACCACGAGTTAGCATAACCAAGTAGTCTCAACTACTTGTCCATTTGGTAAAATGTTACTGAAATTAATTTAGCAATCTAGTCAAAATGGTGACACTAACCAGCTCAGCCTGCCCCCCCACCTCCACCCAGTTGAAGAGAATAAACATCAAATTACAGTTCACCAGGAGATGAATCTTGACCACTAGATGGCAAAGTTTAGCCACGAATGTAAAAGTCAATGGGGGGGGGGGGGAAACAATATCAGAAGCTCTTTTTTCTGTTATAATGCGACAAAAATGGCTAACAAGATGTTAACATTAATTTTTTATCATAATCATCATTTTTATCATGCTTAAGATAAAGAGATTAACAAGATATTTGGAGGAATTTCTCTAAAATGCAAAATTCAAGCAGGGAAGAGAAGATAATCTCCAAAATAGGGTATAAAATAAAGGTGTGGCAAGAACAAGGAAACTGGCAAATCCTTCAGAAATACAGCCTTGTCGGACCTCTCTTCAGAGGAAATAATAATGTTGCTGAAAGAGAAAAAGAGAGATGAGAAATTATTGGGAAGTTCTGAAGGCAATTTCTAAGGTTCTTGTTAGTTTCATAATGCCCTGGCTCAAAGGTCAGAAACCCAGGAATGAGATCCTGTACTTAAAGGGGAGCACAGATCCACATGGAAAGCTGGAAAGGCTTTTGTGAATCCTGAAGTGGCATAGTGAAGGGGAGATATGAGCATGGGCTCCAATTCTTTGTTGGAACAAGTTGCCCCATAAATCTGGGGAACCATCATTGGTATCTGGGAGCCAGAACACCTGAAAAGCTAAGCCACTGGCCATTTGATTGTGTTACACTCGTTTGAAAGGCTTTCCAGACCACTGGAGTATTTTCAATCACAGTTCAAAGGCTAAATTCATGGAGCAGCACATGGGTATGTTTAAAAATCAAGTTCTGATTTCTGCAGTGGTTGCCTATAGAGAACTGACAAGCTTCCCCTCCAAGACTGTGCCTGGCTGATTGCAAGTTAATACTCTGTGTTTCAATGGATTTCCATTGATTTCTATTATGCAAATGTAAACAAGATAAATGGAAACAGAGAACCTGGTTTAATTGTTCCTCAGAAATGCCCAGTGATAAGGTTGGTGGTGGGTAGTTGATTATATTTTCACTGGAAAGTAGTTTAACCTCTGACTTTACAGCTTGAAAGCGATTGCACTGCCTAATCAGGCACTACATCTACAGTTTCCCCTTTTGGCAGATGCTGAAATCATTAGGAGAGGAATTGGTAAGGAAACTGTTGAAACTCCCAGTAGCAGTGGGGTATAAACGTCTTTAATGGTAATAACTCACAGGAAGAATGACAATTGATGGCTTTTTACAGCACATAATATAATTTATGAGATGTTGCACATTGAGGTGTATGCCTAACGAGAGTTATGGAAAGCCATAAATCATCTGTACTTCTGGGTTGCCACTAAGGCCTCATGGATTGCATCATCCTCAGGGGGACATGTGTTCATGGTAACCACACCCCTGTCATGCCTTAGTGTTTGAAAAGGGGATGAAGAAAGTGGAAGCTGAATAATCTGGAGCTGAGGTTGGGAAGGGGACAAGGTTACAGTGTTTATTATTTGTAAAACAAACAACCAGAAAAAAACCCTAGATTGTTACTTAGACGTGCAACATGAGACGGTGTCATAGACAGTACTTAGCTGTGACACACAGCTGCTTTCTATATAGAAGGATAACAACCCCCAGATTTAGAAGGGACCTCACTGGTCATGATGCAACTCTGTCCAAAGCTAGTCAAACAATCTTGGAGAGCCCCAACTCACACCTGAAAACAAATTCTCTTTACATGGTCAAAAAATGGTCAAGACTTTGACTAACAATTTCCAATGAAGGCAAAGCCACCCCTTCTCGAGGCAGCCCATTGCACCCTGGAAAAGCTCAAATTGTTAGGAAGCTTTGGAGGACTTTGCTTATTTGGTTTTTCCCTCTGACACCAAAGTCTAGATCGGCCTCTTTACAACTTTAACTTCCTTGCTTCCTAGTTCTGCTTTGTGGGGCCAAACAGAGCAAAACTAATCCCTCTTTCACATAATAGTCTTTCAAATAGTAAAAGAGAGCTATAGTGCTCCATCTAAAGCTTGTCTTCCCCAGGCTAAACATCTCCAGTTCTTTTAGCTAATTTTCACACAGCAAGATCTCAAAGCCCTTCACCATTTTGGTTGCCGTATTTGATGCTTTCAAGTTCATCAATGATGTTCTTCCCAAAGTGTGGAGGCCAGAATTGAATACAATACTCTGACCAGGTCATGGTACAATGGGACCATCAGATGACCATCTTCTTATTCCTATGCTCTCAATAAAACCTAAGATCTTATTTGTTTTATCTTATTATTATTAGAAGGAGAGGAAGGCAATGGAAAGAATTTTACAAGATGCACACAATTCAATAAACTGAACAAGGTAAAAAATGGACAGATTATTTATATTATGATTTGGCTTAATGTTCCAACAGTAATGATGCTACAATCCAATACTAATTGCCAGGGATGTTAACTATGAACCACCCGCACATGTCTACAGCTGTGGAATTCACAACTTCCATCTGAAGTGGGACTGAGGCCAGCTCTCACATGAAACTTCCTTTCATTATCCTTTGCTGCTTGATCAGAATGCTTGTTTCTGTTTGTATATGCTCCACTCCCCATCTCCCACTTTTCAAATAAAGAACAGAATTGTTTCTGGACCCCCAAGTGCTGATTCTTGAATGAAAAATGAGTATCTTTCTTCATCACTCACTTATTCCTTCTGGGTTTCAGCACGTACAGGAAATTGTCTTCAAACTAACCTGGATCAAAATAGCTTCAATGGGATTAATTACTTCAGTATATTATTTGTGTAATTGTTGGAGATAATTTGCTTCATTGCACATTTACTGTTCAGTCAAGGAAAAGCAATGAGACTGTCATTCCTTGCAGAGATGGCTCCATCAGGTACCAAGTACAGAAGTAAGGGACTCGCTACTGAACCCCTAGCTGCTTTTCCCTTTTCCCAGCTCAGGTAGTCCCTGGCTAGTTTCTTCAGCTGTTTCTGTTGTTTAATGCAAGCCTGGGGATTTGTTTTTCTCTTTTTATCTCAGTAGGAATTTTGGCCAAGTGGGAAGTTATCAGTCAGTCAGTCAACAAGCATTTATTAAGCATTTATTAGAAACCAGGCACTATGATAAGCACTGGGGATACACAGAAAGATAAAAGACAGTTGTTGCTCTCAAGGAGCTCAGTCTAATGGGGGAGATAACATGAAAACAACTATATGTAAACAAAAAATAAACAGGATCAGTTGGAGATAATCACTGGAGGGAAGGCACTAGCATTTAAAGGAAATCAAGAAAGGCTTCCTGTAGAAAGGAGGATTTTAGCTGGAATTTGAAGGAAGCAAGGAGGCAGAGATGAGGAGAGAGAGCATCCCACAAATGGGAGGCAGTCAGTAAAAGTGGTCATAGTCAGTGGATGAAGTGTCTTATTCGTGTAACAACAAGGAGACCAGTGTCAGTGGATCCAAGAGTGCATGGAAGGGAATAAGATGTAAGAACATTGGAAAGGTGGGAAAGGCCAGGTTTTGCAGGGCTTTAAAAACCAAACAGAGGAATTTATATTTGATCTGGAGGTGATAGGCAACCACTGAAGTTTACTAACTGGGGGTAAAGGGGTGATTTGGTCAGATATGTGTTTGAGGAAGGTTAATTTGACTGCTGATGGACTAGAGTGGCAAAAAACTTGAAGCAGGGAGAACAACCAGCAAGCCATTGCAACAGTCCAGGGATGGCTAGCTGAGAGCCTACACAAGGATGACGGCAATGTCAAGGAGAGAAAGGGGCATATCCAGGAGGTGTTCAAAAGGTAGACTAGACCAGTGTTGGTAGAAGATTAGAAACAAAGGGTTCAGGGGCAGCCAGGTGGCACAGTGAGTAAGAGCACCAGCCCCAGAGTCTGGATGACCTGGGATCGAATCCAGGCTCTGTTACTTAGCACCACCCCCAGAAATAACTGGCCCTGTAACCTTGAGCAAGTTACTTAACCCCAATTGCTTTAAGAAAAAAAGAAACAAAGGGTTCAGAATGACACTGAGGTTATCAGCCTAAGTGATTGGGAGGATGGTGACACCCTCAACAATAATAGGGAAGGTCAGAAGAAGGGAGGGTTTGGGAGCAAAGAGAATGAGTTCAGTTTCAGAGAAATTAAGTTTAAGATGTCTACAGAATATCCAGTTTGAGATGTCTGGTAGATAATTGGAGACATGACATTACAGGTTTAGCTAGGGATTAAAGCTGGATTAGTAGATATGGGCTCATTTGCATACATATGATAATTAAACTCATGGGAGCTGATGAGATCATAAAAGAGTACAGAGGAAAAAAAAGAGTAGAGGGTCTAGATCATAGGCCTGGGATCATCTACCATTAGTAAGCATGACCTGGATGAAGATCCACCAAAGAAGACTGAGAAGGAACAGTCACACAGGTTGGAGGAGAATCAGGAGAGAAGAAAATATCAAGGAGAAGAGGGTGTTTGACCATGTTTTTTAAAAAAAGCTAAAAAAGCAGGAGGAATGAGAAAATCAGGGAAATAGAAGTTTTTTTAAGCAAAGTAGAAGGCGAAGGATAAAAAAAGCAAGGACTAGATTTTCTGCCTCTCCCTCTCCCCATGCCAACTTCATAGTTCCATTAGATAAAAACTGTTGGGGGGGTTCCCCGATACTGTGTTGTTTTTCATTTTCCTTTAAGTCAAGTGAATATTTTTTAATTTTTCAGATAATATAAAGATTCAAAATACCCATACAAAAATGCCTGGGTTTTAAGGCTTCTTAAAAAAGAATGTGTTCTTGCCTGTGTCTATGAGGCCTTCTCCAAAAGAGATTTCAAACATTAACCTTAACCCAGTGCTACTGATTCACCAAGGCAAGTGGAATTTGTTCTCTCCTGAAATCACAGGTAGCCCCTCACTGGGAATCTTCAAGCAAAAGCTGGGTGACTACTGGGGTGTGCTATAAGCGACCTCCTCATGCAGAGATTATGGGACTGGGTGACTCTAGATCGCTATCTACTCTTTTCATTCTGTTTTTTCACTGTCCAGGCAGATTCCAAGAGAGAACCATCAAGGCACCTGGTAACCTATTTTTTGCCTATGGGAAAAAGCAAGAAGATAGGACAAGGGTAAGGAAAAATGAATAGGCCACTTCAGCTAGAATATAAGAGTATGGGAAGGGAAAAACTGTGAAATAAGGCTTGAAAAGTCAGTTGGGGTCAAATTGTAATGGCCTTTGAATGACTAAGGGTTTGTTGGAAGCAGTTCATTTAAGAGTGTATTAAACTAGTAAATGCAAGGAGTGCTAAGGGCTTGAAATGGGATGAGAGGGAAAAGAAGAGGTCAGATTCAGGAGATGCTAACAAAACTTATGACTAACTGGAATGGGAGAACAAGATTGGAGATGGAAGGAAGAGACAAAGATGGCTCCAAGGTTTTGAACTTGGGCTACGCTGAGGTAGTGGCCCCGTTAAAAGAAATGGAGAAATTAAGCAGAAAGGCAGGTTTGGGAGGGAAGCTGGTTAACAAGTTCAGTTTTGGACATGATGAGTTTGAAGTAGTGGTAGACCCACTATGGTGGAGCTGTTTAGGAAGTCATTTAAAGTACAGGACTAGAGTAGAGGAGAGAAGATGGAAATGGACATATTAATTTGGCAGTCGACTTCATAAAAGGGACCAGTGAAGCCATGGAAGGGAACAAGCTTAACTGGAGACCCTGTAGGGAAGAAGAAAAGAAGGCTGAGGATAAAGCCTTAAGGGATACCCATACTCAACAGGGCCAGAGACGAAAAACAAACAGGCCAAGAAAAGAGAGGACAGGAGGTCAAAGGGGTCAGAAGAGAAGCAAGAAAAAAGTAGCATACCAGGAAGACAAAGGAAGAAAGAACATCAAGAAAAGACCAAAAAGAAAGGGTATGCCACATGCCGCCATGGCAAGAGAATGTTATACTGAGGACAGACAGAATGTGTGTGTGTGTATAAACATACATATAAAAGTATAATAAAAAATAAACATGTAAGAGATAAAGAAAATACAAGAATAAAACCGTGGAATGGTGTAACCTAAACAAACAGCTGATTGGTTACGTTTTTGACCAATTGTATCACGTAGACAAAGGCAAAAACCTACAAAGATATGTTCCCCAAATAATACATCTCTCCCTTCTGTAAATAATGGATCACCTGCTTCTCACAATGGATCATCTTTCTACCAAGCATGGGGCAGAGAGGGCCCTTCTTTGACGCACTCCATCCTCTGCTACCTCTAGGGACTACAACATATTCTGGAGAAAAGAGGGTTTTATCTTCCTTCTCTGTGATTCTGTGCTAAGAACAACAAGCTCCCAGAAAAGAATCAGAAAACAGTATTTGTAAGAGAAAGGCAAAATCTATGTGCCCTTTGTATATTTTTACCAAATGCAGACATTAAAGGGTCATTTTTGAAATCTAATTCAAAATACAAAAAATCAAGCTCATCAGAACAGCCAACCCTCAAAAGAAATCAAGAAAAATGCTGCCCACCGGATTCAAACTGACTGAAAATTAGAGTTTTGCTTTCCTGTCAGTTTGAAATGAGGAAAGAGCTTCACGGAAGCCAGCCTCTCCCAGGAATACATACCGCCTCTGTTTACCTCCAATTAAAATTGGAGGAGGAGTGGCAAGGGCACTTTAGCTGATCCTAATTACTGTGAGGCTGAAAATCCCCACACTGAAGGGAGAAGAGGGGTGAATAGAAAAGTGCACCCGGGAGAGGCAACCGGCCCACAGGACACAGTCTTGACCTTTGTAGTTGTCCCAGCTGACCCACCAAGCAGCCTTCAAGGGCAGGACCGTGTAGGGAACCAAATTTTTACCCCAACTGTGTCTGACAGGCAGAGAAGCACCCAACTGCTGTGGCAGTACAAGAGAGGAAGGGTTTCCTCTTTATCTCAGACAGAGATGGATGACAGCTCCCCCAGCCACCACAGGCAAGTCAAGCAGCAGCTGGGGCTTTGAAAATACTTAAAGATGGTGAACCTCCATGCCAAGGGGGCTCACTATGCCTCTCAATTGAGAGAGCACAAATTGAGGTTGTCATGGGCTCCTGATGTCCCTGGGTACCTCTTAGCATTTACATCTGTCTTTGGATTATGCCTAAGTCAGAGATGTGTAGAAATGGCGGAAGGACCAAATCCTCTCAACATACCCTTTGAAGCAAATGCAATAGCACCGTAAGACATAAGACCAAGCTAAGTTTGCCCTTGGAATGCTGTATGTCACCAAAGATGACCAGATCTCTTATTTATCTACAGACTTGGAAAATGAGCTGTCACTTAGAGTCAGGAGATGAAAAGTGGTGGCTGGTGGCAGAGTGGATAGTGATAGACCTAGCATCAGGAAGACCTGAGTTCAAATCGGACCTCAGATACTTAGTAGCATTGGGAAAGTCACTTCCCTTCAAGTGCCTCAGTTTTCTCAGCTAAAAAAAAATGGGCATAATAATAGCACCTATCCTTAGGATTATTGTGAGGAACAAATGAGATATTTGTAAAAAGTGCTGAACAAAGTACCTGATACATAGTTGGTGTTATATAATGATTTTTCTCTTCCCCTCCTTTCTCACCTAAATACCACATCTGGAAAAGAAAGCTCCCAGTTTCCAGGGCAATTGCTTTCCATGAATTTAGAGCTCCTTTCAGCCAAAACAATGTAGACTTTTCCATCAGTCCAGTCATTTGCTGGGAATCAAATAATCCTTTCAGAGGTCACTTCCCCATTCTGGGTCTCAGTTTCTTTATCTGAAAAACAAAGGGTTTACCTAGATCGTCTCCAAAGTCCCTTGCAAACCCAAACATGAGACCTAATGTGTGATTTCAGAAAAGTCAGTTCCCCAATCTGGGCCTCAATTTCCTCATCTGTAAAATGAGGAAGCTGGACTAGATGGCTTCTAAGGTCTCTTCCAGCTCTCACTCTCTGATCCTAGTAATGTCAGCATGTCTGCCCCACAGAGGTTCTTGTAGCCTGAGGAAATTCTTATAGGTCTGGAAAAGATTTAATTTATCTGAATCCAAAGAGAAAGTGACTCCCCCCACTCTCCCACTCTGGGAGAATCCAACTCTGAGCATTATAAAATTAACTGGTGCGATTCTGCCCTAGAAATATAAGTTTCAACTTAATGGAGATGGAGAAAGCAAAATGATTCTGTTCGTCTTGGATTCCTCTGAAGACTATGGACTCAGGCTCCCTCAAGCATTTCCACCTGCATGGCAGTGATAAAAGTTTGAATGCCCTCCGTGGTTTCAAAAATAATTAACTCTGCTCAGTTTTACCAGGTGTAGCTATGCTGCTCCTACCAGGCCTTGACTTGGAAAGAATATTTTACTCTTAAACCACATTACCATACCTAGGCCCAGTGCTTGATTTTGACTTTTCCTTCTAAACCTGTATTTACTCCCACACAAAATGATTAACTGCCCCCAAGGAGTGTGTGTATTCTGATTCAGAGCTCTGCATAAGCTGGAGCCCACAGCATCTAAGACAACACATCTACTCTTTGACAGTGTCCTGTAATATGGATGAGTCATGGGCACGGATTGTTTGCTACCTTAAAATTTCATACACTATGCTTCTGAGAGAACTTTTGGATTCTTTTCTTCTATTTTTTTATGCATGAAACAATTTCCCAAGCCAACCTCAACTCTTGGCTAAAAAAAAGACTTCCCTTTGATTTTTGTTCCAATCTTGACTTTGATCAAGAGAAACCATTAAGTGATTGGTTCTTTGATGAGGGAAGGATGCTGGCCAATCACTTACATATGTCTAAGCAGGAAATTCCCTCTTTTAGTGCTGATTATTATTTGGCATTTTTTGATTATCCAGTATAAGCTGACACTGAGCATAACATATCCTTACTTTAAAGGATGTACTATTCTAAAGTAGACAAGATAGCAGCATAAATAAAATCGTGTTCTGACGCTCTTTGCTTTTCTTCCCTGTGTATTAGACAGGATAGTGGTATGCCATGCTGGGCTCTCTCACTCTGCCCTCAGAAAGTGAGGCACAGAATGGGGACCACTGACATGAAAAGACTGAGGAACCTTGGTGATAGGCCCCCTTTGACTCCGCCTCCCTCCCACTGTAAACCCATTCTGCTTCAGTTCTAAATACGTCAGTGTTGACAAGTTTTTCCAATCTCTGTCTACCTGTTCCTTCTGTTCCCTATCCAACACACCTTGGTCTTTCAGAAGACTGACAGAATTGGGTATGCCCATTAGTCAAGAAAACTGTAGGAGACCCTTGCTGTGGCAGATTTCTCACATCCTTACTGCATAGAACCAACATGGCCCTCAATATAAACTCTTTCAACCAAAGCCAAGCAGACCTTCTTCAATGATATGCTCAGCCAGAATGTTCTGCTGGGTTAACTTGAATCCACCAGCCTAAATACTTCTTTACTGAATTAGAGATACAACAAAAGATATTGTGCTTTACATATGCATGCCAAAAGAAGGCTGGGGAAGATCTATATGTACAATGTGGTCATTGCTGTTGCTGTGCCTTAAATAAACACCTTCCTAAACACATTAGCCAGATGAAATGGCTGTTACTTCTCTTGCAGATACCTGTAGCTAACAATAAATTATGGCAACCATCAGAGGCATGATAATTTTTTCTCTGCAACAGTTTTTACAGTATACATGTGCTGAATACATGACATTAATTTTCATTAAGAAACCAGAGGCCCAAATTGAAAGAAATTCATATACTAACAACAGCCTCACCTTTCCATCTACCCTTCACAGAAAGTAAGGTATCTTGGCCTAGGTCCACTTTGTATATTTGCTATTCAAAAGCCTTTTTCTAAACATCTGGTTTTCTTCATTGCTTCTAGGTGCCCTGTGTAGATCATCTAGTTTCCTGATATGGTCAAATCCAGCAAGTCCTAGCCTCTTTGCAGAGAACCCCAATCACATGGGGCCATACTGCTCATTTCATATCCAAAGGACTTCAAATTTATAAGGAAAGAGGAATTCCTACCAACATTCTTCCTCCTCCTTTACAGCATGCATTCTCTGCTCTTTCTCCATCTTTCCCCATATTCTGTTCTAGTTTCTTTTTTATCATACATGCTTCCCGCTCCCTTATTCTGCCTAAATACTTGCCTTGTGGTCCGAGGGACAAACCTTTCTGAAGCTTCAAAAGAGCTGCAGAGCTACAAGAAAGACCTACTCAGGATTCTTTGCTTGTCCTTTTTCTTGCTGAGGAGAATGGGAGAGGTATTCCTGAGCAGCTGCCACCAACCACCAACCACATGACCTTATACCGGTACTGAGGTAAGACGAATGATAACGAGTCCTTTCCTAAACCTCCCTATTCTATTTGGTGAGATTTACTATCACAATAATCCCATGGGGCATTGGGAGAGGTTAGGTTAATTCACCAAGCATTTAATAAACACCTACCATGTGTTTAGCACACTAACATTTTTCTTTACTATTTAAGGGAGTTTTATGATATTTAATTATCACAGGGAACTCTGTTTAGGAGAAAGAAAAGAAATGCATAGAGAAGAGGTTGAGATGGATACTGAAAGTGACAGGAGAATTCTTGCCGGCTCGTGTCCTTTATTTATCTGGAGCACAGAAACCAGCTCTCCTTCACACATCTCAACACTCATTTGGAGAAGCCATTTCTAGGAAACGAGAGAAGGTTTTGATTTCTGTGGCTCCTTCTGCCTTGGGCTACCACGGGGGCCCAATCAGTCCAATTTGCAATGTGGACACCTGCCTGCTCAGAGCTGGCCTGAGTGGCATAAGCCACTGCTCATTTTCCGCAGGTCCCCGTGCCGCTTCCAAATGATGGGGATTTATGGGCATCACCAAGTCCACCTGCCAGTTGTTTGTGCTAGTTGCTGTTTTGAAAAAAACTACTCCTCCTTCTTTGGAATGATAACATATTTGTTTCTATTCTACACTTCTAACACTTTGACCTCCAGTCTCCTGTCCAGAGATTCAATATTTGGTATGTTTCTGAGATATCAAAATATCATGACTTGGGGGAAATATAGCAGATTTACAAAATGGGGAGGGAGAGGGAAGGAAAGGATTTACCTTGATATGTCAACAGGAAGAATTCACTTAGAAATCCATTCTTCCCACATAGACTAAGTACCTCCAACCACAGGTCATGAATTCTCTTGATATATATATATATAGGACCCACTATTAAGCACAACCAAGCTAACTGGGTGAAAGGCATACTGGGTCCTATGCCACACCTCTGACCTCTCAGGAGCTGTTCATCAGTTGGTCATGCTACTAAAGAGCTTTTTACTACTAATTAAAACTTTATAGAAAAATCAAGACAAAACCCCCATTATTGGTCCCCCAGCTCCTAAAGGCCATGCCTGCCTTCCTGGCTTTAGGAGATAATATTTGTGCTGCCGTGCAGAAAATTACAAGCTGGCTATAGTTCACCCACTTAAGCCAAAGAATTATATAATTCACACTTAAGGATGAAAACCCAGACTGACATGCTTCCTTTAAAATGCTCTGGTGTGGAAAACAGACAATTCCTCACAAAGGAAATATATACAGATGAGTTACTAACCTTGTCCATTCAAAGTCTATAATAGCAACAAAGAGCTTGGAAAGATCAAGAAAAGCAACATCAGTGGTCTTTTCACAGCATCACAAAGCTAGGTGACATCTTAAAGGTAAAGTCCAAATTCTAGTTAAAGTCAAGAGACGTCTGGTAAACATTAGGTACAGAAAAAATAACCCAAACTGGGCAAAGTTAGCAGCACCTTGAGCACATTCTGTATGCTAGATTTTTGTTCTCTAGATGAAATGGTTGGAGAGAAAAGCGATGTTTACACTCAAAAAATAACCCAATGTAAGACTTTATACACGCTTTCCTCTACCATTAACACCCTGTCCCCATTGCATGTTCCCAGGGTTCTCATGTTTACACTATTATCAGAGAAGAAAGTGATCAGCTAAATTAATTCCCGCTAGATGCTAATGATCTGCTGATGTGTTACTCTCCTCTGCAGTATTTAGATATTGAAAGAAGGCTGTCTGCAGATGCTAATGTTGGATAAAAAGCCATGAATCTTCCAATGGCGAAATTTCTGGCATCAGTGACAGCTCAATGAAAGATTTTGGATAGGGGGCCTTCCCAACAGCCCTCAAGTCACCAACAAACACGTCCAATGTCACCAATGCATAAAGCCTTTTCTGTGCTACCATTTGCTCCAGATCAAATCAAGAGGCCACTTCTCAGGCACTTACTCACTGTGTAAGAAACTGAGCAAATTAGCTAACCTCTGTTTGCCTCAGTTTCCTCATGAGTAAATGGAGATAAAAATGGCACCTGCCTTCTGGGATTATGACAATAAAATGAGATCATATTTGTAAAATGTTTTATGAACCTTAAAGTGTTACGTAAATGCTAGCCATTACTATTTCCAGGACCATGAAATGGGAATATAGTAACACGGCTTAGCAGCTCCCTGGCAGAGGCACCATGGGACATGTAGTCAGAAGAGGGGGGTTTGAATTCTAACTCTGTGGCTTATCACTTTGCAACCAGTTATTTAACTTCTGAAAGTCATTTAACATCTATGATGCCTCTGTTTTCACATTTCTAAAATAATGGGAAGGGATTAAATGACCTTTAAGTTCACTTCCTGTTTTAAATCTATGAGCTATACCTTTAAAAGGCTACTTAGCATCAAAGAAGTCAGAAAGCCCAGGAGAATAATATCCCACATAATGTTTATAAATCAGCTCACTATGCACTTTCCTTGCTATTCTGCAAATTATACAAGCCGTGTATACAATACTAACCCCATTTTATCAATGAAAAAAAAAATTATGCTGAGGAAAATGAAGGTATTTGCCCAAGGTCAAACTGCTATTAAGTGGCTTATGTGTCAGAGTCAGGCCTTCCCCAAGACTTTTTGACTTCAAGTTCTGTTTCCATTCACAATTTCTCTCAACATATAATCAAGGTGGGTCATAGACTCATAGGACTGATACATTGCCATTCGTACATGTTTTTTATACAAACCAGAAATCATTGGGAAAATATGCATGCAAATGGAAACAAAACATTTGGGAAGACAACCTAAAGTAAAAAGAAACAAACGAAAGGGGGGGGGGAATGTGCCAAACTCCAAAAAGCAGAGTAGGGAAAAGAGATATTAAAAACCATTTTCCACTAGCCAATTAAAATAATATAAAAGTCCTAAACTTGAGCTTTCCAATTCCAAGCCAAAAGAGATCAGCAAGGTATGTGTGACTTGTCAATAATAATCATTAAAATTAATAGGAGCATTTTGATTTTTTCCTATGAGTAAAACAGAACATATAGGGCATTTTTGAATCAGAAAGTCTCAAATCTCCCAGGAATCCTTGGAGTTAATAAGTATGCTTTCTGGAAGCAGACCCTATGAATTGCATTCCATTCAAATCCTCCACGGGATTTACTCTGCTCAGGCTGTCAGTTGTCTATTTACACTGCATAATAAAGCATATTCCTTCCAACAGACACAACATAACTTCCTTGTAGTCTGTCTTTCCAAACTAATAAAGTCTGCCTTCACCATGTTCTAATTTTGCAATGGGGAATCTTTCATATGCAAAGGTAATAAGAACAAAGGGTAGCTAGCATGGCTGTTTGAACTTGATCTTGGAATGGCTGCTGGACAAGGCAAAGGCCTGTTAATAGAGTACCTGTCACCCAGCCAGAAGGCAGTCTTCATTTTTCACATTTCTCTCTAGCAAAATAGACTATTTAGCATATGAGGATATCACATCAGGAGGCCCCATCACCTACCTCACCTTAAAACCCATATAGCTCAGGCACAGACCATCGAAGACAAAACACTCCCTTCCTGAAGACAAAGTTCACTAATCAATTAGCAGCCAATTTGCATTTTCCGGAAGCTAGACCAACAGTTCTAGAAAGGTGAAAGGCCAAGAGCCAAACAGGTCTGATTCATCATGGACACTGTCTGAATTTGCAAGACAGCTGGGCTTTGTGATGAGGAATGGCAAACACTGTCTGTCAGTGATTATGAATATGGAAACGAGCTTTCCTACTAATTACTTTTGTAAGTGTTCTGTCTTCACTGACCACTTAGTCAATACACAATGGATGAATGGAATCATATTGTCAGTCAATACTGTAAATTGCTTAAATAAAAGGAATAACAATGAAAGAGATATCAACAGCAAAAATAAAGAGCAGCTTGATTTCAAACTGATGGTATATTTATCAGCACTCACTAATAAAACCCCAAATGACTGCATCTTCTCCCAATTCTTAGATGCTTAGTTCTCAAATGGCAGAAAGAAGTCCAGACCTGGTATCTCTCCTTTACCGGCCACCATCCCGGCCTCTTCTGTACAACAACCATGGCCTACTCCTTTAACGAGCCCCTGGTTCCAATCCTGACAGACAAATCATCCAGTGGGGTACTCCTAAGGAAATGGGTAAGGATGTCTCTGTCCTGACCCTGGGGATGTGGCATGGATGATTCTGCGGATTCTTGGACCTAGAGAGACAATGACACTCCCCTGGCATGGCCAAGGATTTCATGTAGCCCTATACCCATAAAAGTATCTAAAGGTTAAATGATCTGCCCAAGGTCATATAGCTATAATCTGAGGCAGTCTTTGAACTCAGGTCTTCCTATACTGCATGTGGAACCAAAGGACCTGGATTTTAATTCTAACTCTGCCCCTTACTGTCTATGTGACTTTGGACCAGTCACTTCCCTTCTCTCAATCTGTTACCTCATCTGTGAAAGGAGAGGATTAGCTGATCTCCAAGTGCTCTTTCACCTCTCAGTCCTAGGAGATCTCACAGGAAGATAGACTCCAAGTCCTCTATAAGCCCAATGGCTTCTTGCTAGAAAACAAACAGAGAAGTACATGTATTTCTAACACAAGACCTCAAAAACTTCTGTTGAGTATAGCTTCTATCTACAGCTTCAGAAGTATACAGTATTAACCTTTCAACTTCCTGAAATGAATTTGTTTGGGCTTCACTTCCACATGTGAGATGCCTTGCATTTTTCAAAATAATTCCTCGTGTTTGGGGTTATGCCATATGAACAGTGATTATTCAAAAAGTATTGGAAAATGACGGCCTACAAAGTCAACTAGAAGCTGCTCTATTCTCTACCACACTAGATAAAACGGTCTTTCTCGTGCACATCTCCCCAAGTCCAAGATGTTCTACTGATCCTCCTAACGTCCATGAAGTGCGCTCAAAATCAGTAGCACCCAGGTACTCACTGGAGAAGAAATAGACCTCAAAAGAGTTTATAAGGTCAAGTTGACTTCAAGGTCAACTTTTCAATTGGAAAGAAGAATCTAGAAAGACAAGAGTGGGGGACAAGGTTCCTTTCCATTGGGTGTTCTTTTCTTTTACCTTTCTGGTTTTCTAAAAGGAGATGAAAAACAGTCTGTCAAAAAGCATTTATTGAATACTTCTTACTGAAGCTATTTTCCAAAAGCTCCCTCTTCTCCACTCCTCTCCATCTCATATCTTTCTCTCTCCTCCTCTACCCCTGACTCACATGAAGAGGTGGCCCTTCTCCTTGTCAAGGCAAACCTCTCTACATGCACAAAACTTTAGATTCTATCCCATCTCCTCCAGCAGACTGCTCCCATTATCCTCTCCATTCTCCCTCTAATCATCAACCTTTGTCTATTGGGTTCTTACCTGTTGCCTACAAAAATGTCCATGTCTCAACCATCCTCAAAAATCCAGCCTTGATCCTATGATTCTTGGTAACTCTCATCCTAAAGCTTTCCTCCCTGATACTCTGTTCTCCCCTAGTGTTTCTCCTCCCCCCCAAACACTCCTGCAGTCTCCTTTGTTGGATCTTCATCCAGATCATGTCCACCAACCATGGGTGTTTCCCAAGGCTCCTTTCTGCTCCACCTTCTTTTCTCCCTATAGACTATCTTGCTTGATGATCTCATTATATCTCCTATTGATTCAATCGGCATCTCTATGTAGGTGATTCTCAGATCTATATGTCCAGCCCTAACCTCTTTCTTGGGCTTTACTATCCCCATCACCAGCTGGCCATTGGACATCTCAGACTGGATGTCCCATAGGTATCTAAAACTTAGCATGTCCAAAATAAAACTCATTAACTTTCTCTTCAAACCAACTCATCTTCCCAGTCGCTAGTGTCATCCTCACCTCCACTATTGTACTCACTCTTCATATCCAATCTGTCCTCAAATGTTGTCATTCTGACCTTCACAATGTCTCTCATGTATGTCCCCTTCTCCCCACTCACACAGCTGCTAGGGGTGCTGGTCCTCATATCACACTTGCATTAATGCAACAGCCTTCTGGTTGGGCTCCCTGCCTCAAGTCTCTCCCTATTTCAATCCATTCTTCATTCAGCAGCCAAAGTGATTTTCCTAAAGTAAAAGGTTAACCATGTCACTGCTAATCAATAAACTTCAGTGGCTCCCTATTACCTCCAAGGGATCAAATAGATGATCTTTTGTTTAGCACTTATAACCCTTCACAACCTGGCCCCTGGCACCTTTCTAGTCTTCTTACACTTCAGTTCCCTAAATACATTCTATGATCCAGCAACATTGGCCTACTTGCTTTTTCTCACACATGATGGCCCATCTCCCATCTCCATGCTGAGGCAATAGATGTCCCCTAGACCTAAAATACTCTCTCTCTTTACACTTGCCTCTTGGCATTCGTGGTTTTCTTTGAATAATCAGCTCAACTTCCACCTTCTGTGTGAGGCCTTTCCCTATGCCCTGGAGCTGCCAGGACCTTCCCTTTCAACATTATTTATTTCTGCTTTGCCTGGATATCTGTGTCTATGCAAGTTGTCTCCATAAAAATGTAATCAACTTGAAAGTAGAGTTTGTTTCAATTTTGTTGTATTATCTCCAGCTCCCAGCATAGTGACTATCACATATGAATGGGAAAGGTGAAAACTTCTCAGCCCATAAGTTTTCTTGTGGGAGCAAGCTGGAGTTTTGGCTTTCCCCTTCCCCCTTCTTTACTACTGCACATCAGCATGAGGCCCCTTCAGGGGTTTTCAACTTCCACCCTTGCTTGTGCCCTTTTCCCCCTCCCTCACTTTAGCACCTGCCAAATAAGGATATGAACAATATCGTGGTTCCCTGCCCACCTCCCAGCCAATAGGGGATAGTGGCAGGCTTTTTTGTTCCTTATCATTGGAGGAGATTTCACGCACAGATTGAAAGCCCTCCTCCCAGCCAATGGGAGAAGGGACAGCTGTGGGAGGGGGCTTGACTGTGTCAGGGTACAAATTCTTGTTCTGTCTTCTGTAACACACCTTCTCTCCCTGATCCATCATGGAGAAGACTTCCCTCTTCCCTTGGGGGAAGAGAATAAAAATTTCCTGTTTTTATCCTGAGAAACCTCCATGTTCTTGATTAAATTTTGAATGGGGTTTTTCACCCCACACACATAGAAGCCACTTAATTGCTGATTGAATGACTGATTGACAGTCATCTGATGGGGAAAGACCTGCAATAGTAGGAATCAATAGGATTTTATTCCATTTTTTCAATTTCCCAAGGCCCTGCAGCCTGACCAAACAAAGAATAAGCAGCCAAAATGTCCAAAAACATAGCTAAACTACAACTAACCACAAATGTAAGTGATTTCAGTTGATAATTATTCTACTTCTCAAAAGAGACATTTCTGCCCTATGTCAACATTTTCAGGATATGTAGGGAAATAAGAAGAATATCTGTTTCCTCTAGACAGTAAATGTGAGGCAATTTTTTAGAATAATATCAATTTGAAGCAATTTGCCACTGGAAAAAAATAATCATGTTTGTTTTGATTTAGGCTACATAGGGAAAGGCGGGGAGGCTGAGGGCTTTTGTTCTTATTTTCCATGTAAATTTTCTCTTCTTTAAGTAGTCATTATGAATATAGGTGATGCCTAATATGAATTGATTCTTTTCTTCTTTCATTTCTGAGCCCCAATCTCCACCTATTGAAAGCCCACGTTTTGCAGATACATGAATGAATCTCTAATGAAAAGAGTTCTGCAGGCAAGGTTGTTGGAGTCCTTAGATAAGGGCTTTGGGGTCCTGGTTGGGGAGAGGGAACTACTGTTCCTGGGGCTTCTGGGCTTATGTAACTGTTGATGGCAATTCATGGTAGCATTCAGTGCTGGTGTCAAGGATCGCAGATCTTTTTCTCCAACAGCTGGACACCAATCAACTTCCTATTACAAAACGATGAAGGTCTTCTACTACCATCAATTTTTCCATCTCCTTACAAGGAGGTAGCTGACACTATAGAAAAGAGGTAACAAAGAAGGATTATACCTCTCTCAGCAGGCCTAGCTGGAACTAAAGTATTTCTAAAGTTCTATCACATGCAAAAGGGAATTGACTTGCCCTGCTTGGTACCATGGGGCAAAACCAGAAGCAATGGAAGGGGCCAAAACACAACATAGAATCTTGAAGTTAGCAAGAACTTCCTCACAATTAGTTGTACAACAATGGAGCCTTGGCCTTGAGAGGTGGGTTTCCCAAGAATGATAGAGAAAGAACTCTTTGCATATATGAGTTGAACTAAATGGCTGCCGAGGTCTATTCCAAGCCTCAAATATGACGATTCGGTATACATATCTCCTTTCAGATGGCTTGCAGAAAGAAATCTGAACATTATGGAGAGAAATATTTTCTAGATTTTTTTTTCTCCTCAGCAGTCAAATTTGGAGGAGAGAAAGTGAGAGGGGGGATACCATGCTTCCCAGTCAAATTCAGAAAGAAGAAAATTGAAACCAAGGTGTGGTTTTGGTAGATATCTTTTCAAAAACTGGCGTGTGGGTGTGTGCACAGCTAGTTTCCTTTCACTCTATGTGAAGAGGCAACAGTGCATATTTTTGATGAATTCATCAATCTCATAACCATGTAGACACAACTCAAATGACTTTTACATCAGCTGGGATTTTTACCTGTTTTCTTCTCTGCTTGTCTACATGGGTCAAAAGAAAAATTGTTCATACTTATATATCACATTAAGGTTTGCAAAGTAAATTACATACTTTTGCTCATTTATCTTAAGACAATCCTATGAAATCAGTGCCCTTATTATTCCAATTTTTGCAGTGAGAAAATTGAGGCTTGGGTAAGTAGAGGAAATCTGGAATTTATGAGTAACTTCCCACCATCAGCCATTCCCTCTTTAGAATGAAGGCAATGGGATATCCAGGGGACCCTGGTTAAAATGCAATTTTAATACCTCTGGCTGAGGTAGCACCCACAAGGACCACATCTGGATTGGTTGATAAGATAAAACCCAGGGTTACAAGAATGAAGCCTCTGAGTGGCTAGGTAGCACAGTGAATGGAGCACCAGCCCTGGAGTCTGGAGAGCCAGAGTTCAAATCCAGCCTCACTAGCTATGTGACCTCGGGCAAGTCACTTAACCCCAATTGTCCTGCCTTTCCCCCTCCAAAAAGCAAAAAGTTTTTCCGAGGAAATATGTGCCCCTCCCACCTGCCAGCCAAATCCAAGTCCTTCCTCTTATTACCTGTCCTGGCTACCTCCAAGGCATGGGCTGGCTCTTGACTCTCTATCTCACATCCAATTAGCTGCCAAATCTTAGATGAAAGAATGAATGAATGAATGAATGAATGAATGAATGAATGAATGAATGCGATTTTCTTAAGCATCTTCAATGTGCCAGGTACTGGGGGTACAAAGGCACAAATGACATGGTCCCTGCCCTGGAGCCCAGGGTCTCATTAACTCTTCCCAGACTACTGTAGGAGGCCCTGCATTAATCTCTTACCTCTCCAGTCAATCTTCCCCACACCTGCCAAACTGATATTCCTGAAGCACCAGTCTGAGGACGTGATCATGGAGCTGCAAGGTTTACTTATTTCCTCTGAGATAAAATACAAACTGCTTGAGTTGGAATTTAAAGTCCTTCATTGCCCGACTCCAAGCACCCTTTCAGGCTTATTGCATATTACTCTTCACTGGGTCCTCTGCATCCCAGTCAATCTGGTCTCCTTTCTGGTCCTCATAGACGATACCCCATTTTATACCTTCATGCTTTTGCATGGCTGGTCTCTTGGGGCTGAAATGCCTGCTTCCCTCCTCATCTCTTTCTTAAAGGTTCTTAAGCTCCCTTCACTGCTCAACATTAGTGCTATATCATATTCAAGACCTTTCCTGATGCCAAATGTTAGCTGCTTCTTCCTCTTGAAACTATTGTACCAGATTTCCTAATCCCCAAACAGAATTCAAGACTCCTGAGATCATCTAGTCCAAACTGCATCTGAAAAACAGCATGTTCTCCTTGTGTTCACTTTTCTTCCCTTTAATCTAAATAAAGTTCCTTCTAGCCACACACTAAGCTAAATCAAAAAATCATCTGGAAAAAAAAACCCTGCCATATGTATCAGCCTTTTAAAAATATCTACATGTATGTTTATGTGTATATATGTATATGTGCATGTATGTATGTGTATGCACACACACACAAAGATTATGCTTATCTGCCTTGAAACTCTCCATATTTCAATCTCACCGTGATTGTCAATGCTTCATTAGCAGGGATCCTGTTTGGTGCTGATCTGCCATTATAACTCTTGGCATATAGTAGGAGCACACATTCTATGCAGACAAACCCCAGGGAAACAAGGCCTACCCAGAAAGGGCATCTTGCCATCAGCTGCTCAGCTACTACTGGTCATATTCTTGTTCCCCTCTCCCTTCCCCCAAATTCCTGCCCATGCTCATGCTCTGGGAATAATAATCAAATAAATACTATTGATGGTACTGGAAAGTGCAGGACAATCAGTTGCCATATATCTCCAAACATAAGCCCTGTGACTGCCTAAACCAAAGCTCCCTTCCCTGCATACCACTGCCCTCTGTGAGCTGTATCCACTTACTAGAATGCAGACTCCCTGAGGATATGGACTGTTTCAGTTTTGCTTTGGTTTTTCATCCCCAGAACCTAGCACAGTGTCATATGTTGGAGCTTAATAAATTCTTATTGATTTAGTAATAACTCTATATATGTGAGCAACATGGTATAGTGGAAAAAAGCACTGGTTGAGACTGACATTGTGATCTTGGGCAAGTCATTTCCCTCTCTGGGCCTCAGTCTCTCCCTTTTAAAAATAGGAGTTTGTATTAGATGGCCTCTATTGTTCCTTCAAGTCAAAATCTATTCTTCTAAGATGCACAGCTTGGGAGAGAATCTGGACATTTTGGGAACAAGCAAGATCAATAAAATCTGTGATTGTTTATTGCTTCTACAGAACAAATACTATCCTGACTTTTGAAAAAGGGAAGAAAGCAGAGTCCGAAAATGCTAGGTCAGTAACCTTGACTTCAATTTCTGGGAAATTTTTAGAATGGATCATTAAAGAGATTATTGGTGAATATCGAAAAGGAAAGCAGTAATTGCTAGGATCCAGCATGGCTTCATCAAGAACAAGGCATGCCACACTAACTTCATTTCCATTTGGACAAGAGTGATAAACTGAATGAGGAGAATGCTGAGGATATAATTTACTTACTTTTAAACAAACTTTTGATAAAGTATCTCATTCTGTATGGAGATGGAGACACACAGAAGAGACAATGATAAAATCAGATGGATTCAGAAGTGGTTGAAAGGCCACACTCAAAGATTAATTGCTAATGGTTCTATGTTAGTATGGCATGAGGTCTCCAGGGGAGTGGCCCAAAGATCTGTACTTGACCCTGGACTATCCAATGTTTTTATCAATGGCTTGGACAATGAATAGATAATATGCTCATCAAATTTGTAGATGACACAAAGTAGGATGACACACCAGATGACAGAGTCAAAATCAAAAAGTATCTTGAGAGAGAGCACTGGGCTGAATTTAATAAGATGAAATCCAATAGAGATAAATGTCAAGTTTTGCACTTGGGTACAAAAAATAAACATTGGGAGGATGGAGCCAAGATGGCAGAGTAAAAGCAGGAACTTGCTTGAGCTCCTGCTCCAACCACCTCCAATACCTTTAAAAAAATTACTCTAAACAAATTTTAGAGCTACATAACCCACAAAGTGACAGAGAGATAAATCTCCAGCTGAAGGCAGCCCGGAAGGCCGACAGGAAGGGTCTATCTCACTGAGATGGGAGCCAAGCTCAGTCCCATGTGAGCTGCCCCGACCCACCCGGACTGGAGGCCCAGACCAGCAGCACAGACTGGCCAGAGTAGCCTTCAGGAGAATGAATCACCAGCAGCTGTGGCAGTTTCCAAAGTTCTCAACCCATAAAAATCAAAGAGAAAGTAAGAGGTTAGTAGGGAACTCTGTTGGAACTGGGTGAGAGAGGAGGGTGTATGTGTATATAAATATATATGTGAGTGTGGGCATATGTATGTTCATGTATACATAGACAGGACAGGATGAGTTTAATATGAAGGGATGATATCCAAAAAATAAAATTAAGAGGTGAGAGAGGAAATATATTGGAAGAAGGAGAAAGAGAGAGATAGAATAGGGTAAATTATCTCATATAAAAGAGGCAAGAGAAAACTGTTACAATGGAGGGGAAGAGCAGGAGGGTGAAACAGAATGGATCAACCTTACTCTCATTTAATTTGGCCTAAGGAGGGAATAATATGCACACTCAATTGGGTATCTTATCCTACAGGAAAGTAGAAGGGAAGGGGATAAGAGGGAGGGATGACAGAAGGGAGGGCAGATTGTGGGAGAGGGTAGTTAGAAGCAAACACTTTTGAAAAGGGACAGGGTCAAAGTAGAAAACAGAATAAGTGGGGGATGGGATAGGATGGAGGGAAATATAGTTAGTCTTTCACAATATAACTACTAGGGAAACATTTTGCGTAACTACACATGGACAACCTATATTGAATTTCTTATCTTCCCAGTGGGGATGGGTGAGGAGGGAAGAAGGGAAAGAATCTGAAAATCTAAGTTTTAAAAGCAAATGTTAAAAAAAATGTTTTCCATGCAACCGGGAAGTAACAGACACAGGCACTGGGGTATAGAAATCCATCGTGCCCTACTAGAAAGTTGGCGGGGGGAAGGGGAAGGATATAAGAGAGAACATATTGGGGAAAGGGGTATTCGGTAGGCTCACTATCTTGGGGTGGGGGTTAGGGGAAAGATGGGGAGAAAATTTGTAACTTAAAATCCTGTGGAAATGAATGTTGAAAACCAAAATAAATAAATAAACAAAAAATAAACATTGCAAGTATGAAATGGGAAAAGCATCAGTAGATAGAAGTTGCGAAGAAGAGCTGAGGCTTTTAGTGGACTGCAAGCTCAGTATGAGTCAGCAATGGGATGTCATAGCCAAATACACTAATGCCAGCTTAGGCTGCATTAAGAAGAGTATAGTTTCCAGGAGTAGGAATATTGTACTTTGACTTTACCCTACTTCATCTGGAGTATTTTATTCTATTATGGGCACCAAGGTTTAAGAACGCAAGAGTTGAGAGGAGGTATTTTCCACCATTTTTGGTGTCACAGACCCCTTTGGCAATCTGGTGAAGCCTATGGACCTCTTCTCTGAATAATTTTTTTAGAGGCATAAAACCAAATACAACAGATTGCAAAAGAAATCAATTTTATTTACATACAGTAATAAAAAAGTTTTAAAAGTTCATTAACCCCACGTAAAACCCCCAGGTTGGGAGAAAGTAGCCAGCATGGTGAAGGGCCTTAAATCCATGTCATAGGAGAATCAATTCAGGGAACTGGGGTTGTTTATCCTGGAGAACATAAGATTCAGGAAAAATGATATCTGTTTTCAAACATACAAAGGGCTGTTATGCTGAAATATTCTAATTGTCAGTAGCAATGCATAGAAAGTGCAAAGAAGGAAATTTAGACTTGATGTTACCTCAAAGGGTAATGGACTGCCTCAGGATGGGCTGGGTCCTCTCTTACAAGAAGTCTTCCAGCAAACTTTGGAATGACCACCTGTCTATGTACATTCTAGAGAAGAGTCTTGTTCAAGTCATATCAGATACCTCTGAGGTCCCTTTTAACTTAGGTCTTCCCTGATTCTGTTAAAGGATATAAAAAAGAAAACATGTTGCCCCAGAAAGGGTGCTGACCAGCATGGTCATTCTAGGGTGGGGCAACTTTGTTTCTGACCTTCAGGTCCATCTGGCCAAGGTCACAGAACCTCAGAGGACATTTAGTAGAGCCTGTAACTAACTAAATTGTCATCTCTAGGTTACCCCTGACAAGTATCAATCCAACCTCTGCTTGAAGCCTTTCAGAAAAGGTGAATCCGTTACCTCTTCAGGCATATCAGCTTAATCCCAGGATCCTGTTATCCCTATGTCTTGCCTTGTTCAAGCAATACATTCCTTGTTCCTCCAACCAATCCCACTGTTAGGCTTGGATACTGGTCAAACATAGCATTCTGTTTTCTCTCCTTTGGACACAGTTCATATATTATTGGGCCTTCAGTCTTATAGATATATTAAAAACAAAATTAAGATCCTAGGATCATAGATTTAAAGATAGAAGATACCTAAAAGGCCCCCCAATTCAACCCCTTCATTTTACAAATGAGAAAAACTGATACAGAAAGAGGGGACGTGACTTACTTAAGGTCATATGAGCGCTCAATGGCAGAGCTTGAGAGACGAACCTTGGTCTTCTGGTTCCGAATCCAGGACTGTCCATGGCAACACAACTTTCAATCTGTTTATTCCACCATTTAGTGGTTGCCAGAGTCTGAGTCCGTTTTACTTGCATCCAAGTACATTAGCCCCAGTACATATTAGATTTCTAATTAACCACCTATTTAACTGAAGAGCAGCAAAATGCAGAATGTTAGATTTGTATTCAAAACAGCCATGGCATCTATTATGACTGTTATAATTAGATTTTTTGTAAGCCCAGTATTTTTGAGTCAAGGTTAGGAGTTCCCAGTCTGTAGCTTTTGCAAATTGGGAAACGGAGTTATCTTTATGAAGAATCACAGTGATCTGTGTGAGAAACAAATGAAACTAACTCATTCTGCCCTCAAATGCCCCCAAATCTTTGTGTCCAAGGGACAGGGGGAGACAGGGCAGAGCTTTACAATAGCTCTCTGAAAGAGCAGTTCCCAGGTGGATTCAGAGGGATGGTATCAAAAGACCCAGACAGTTATAATGTCTTGTCTGTACAAAAAGTGTCTAGGGATTGGAATGACACTGACTTCACTAGAAATGAAAAGCCAAAGTAAATGGAATCTTCAACACAGGCCCCGGGGGTCCACACAGTCACATGATTTGCCTTTGTTGCCAATTCCAGCCTTAATTAATGAATCACAGAAAGAGAAAGAGCCCCACATAGAATTAGTCTAGTTTGTTGAAATGTCAGCCTCAAAAACAAAAGAAAACAAAAAACCCCACAAAACTACTCAGCTTATGACTGTGGCATGCACTTGAGAGTTTCCACCATAAAAGCCCGACAGATAAATGATGAGTTTCATTTTCAGGGATGTGCTGTCATAAGGTTTTGAACTTAAAACAATAAAATATGTCCACAATCAACATTTGCTGCAAAAGGCAAAAGGCCCTCAGTGACCTTACATTTTGCAACATAGGCAATATTATTGGACATCTTACCAGAGAGACATAGAAATCCTCAAAGAAGAAACTGAAGCAAAAATGACAAATTCCTTATTTTTAATTGTTATTTAGAATCAATGCCATCATCACTGGAAAACCACATTTCATAGTCTATAAGAGCATATGCTAAGGATCTATGACTTCAGTCATGTAATAATTTCCTTCTGTTGTTGAATACCTCAAAGTCATGGGATGCAACAACAATATCCAAAAAATTTAAATTGGATATCATGATCAGAGTAGTGGAGAGGAATATGGTAGGTGAAGTAGTTTGCAAGGGCCAAGAATGACTCTAGTCTGCTTCTTTTGAGTCTGAACTGAAATCTTGTCTTTTACTGGAAGCCTCCCCCAACTCTTAATTCCAGTAACTTCCCTCAGTTAATTGCTTCCTATTTTTCCTGGATAGAACTTGCTCAGTCTATATTTGTTTGCACATTGTCTCCCTTTTTAAATGGTAAACTCCTTGAGGGCAGAACGTCTTTTGTCTCTTTTTGTATCCTTAGTACTTAGCACAATGCCTGGCACTTAGTAGGTGCTTAATAAATGTTTATTGATTGACTGATGTCATCAGTAAAACATATGATGAGAAAAGAAGATGGCTTGATCATATATGAGAGTCCTAGATACCCAATAAACACATGTGCTTCTGCAGATCTCTGCATTATCAAAAGAAGTGAGAAAGAACCCCCAGTGGGTTTAGTGGACCCCCTACAGCAAAAATATGGCCAAAAGGCATACTAGTTGGATTGCCATATATAGATAGATATAGATATAGATATATATAATTAGAGGAAACATTCACAGTGATGAGCTGACATATACATTTGAATTCATGAGAAGGGAATTGCCTCCACCAACACAGAGAGTAGCCCATCTATGACTTAAAGATAGATCCTAGGAATTATCTGAGGTTATCTGACTTGCCCAAGGTCACACAACCAGTAAGTGTCACAAGGAAGGACTTAAACCCAGGTCTTCCTGACTTGACTCTATTCCACTAAGTTGTACTGCTTTGAACCAGTCTATACATAGGACAAATTTCAATAACCTGCAAAATGTTTCCACTTGACCAAGAACTGCAAAATCGGGTCCACTATGAAATTCACATTTCCCTTCTACAAAGTGGCAAGAAAATTCTGGATAAGAAACAACCATATCATAATATTACAGATTTAGAAATAGAAGTCTTCTAGTTCACCTCCCTCCTTTTATAGATGAAAAAAACCCTATGGTCCAGAAAGATGGAGTGAAGACTATACAGGTAGTAAATTGTGAATACAGTCTAGGCCCTTTGACTCCAAATGCAGTGTCCTTAATACTGAGATCATGAGACCAAAATGATTAACTAGTACAGGCTTTAAAGGAAAACAAAAGTATCATACTTAAGAGATGACCCAAACATACAATTCCCTGACTACCTCTGAAGAATAAGGGGACTCAGCAGAGGGGCATCCAGAACTCAGGCCCTTAGGTATATTGAAAACAAGATGCCAATTTCCAAAGCATGTGAATATAAGGTGACTGGTCCAATTTCCTCATTCATAAAAATGGAGTCGCTATTTACAAACATGACTTCAGGCAGTTTTTACCAAGAATGGCTAAGGGAAATGACTAGAAAGCTCATCATAGCTATGCCTTGTGCTGACAGTTAGGATGTACTCTACCCCTGATGCTTCTTCTCCTTCCCAGGCTATACCACCCTTTCCAATTAAGGGGCTGAGGTCCTCCCTTAAAACACAAATTTCTCTGAGAGGGGTGACACGTCAGGCCACATCTTGGCCTGAGCTACTTGCTCATACTAGTTCCTGTCATCAATTAGAGCCTTGAGTGAATAGCTATGTAAGTTGTTGTTGTTTTTTTATAGAAAAATTGTCATTCTTCCAGAAATATCAAGGATTAGAAATTTTCTTTAAAATAATATAACCAAAGCTTATTAAGTAACCTCACTGCACAAGTAAAAAGTGTCAGCTCATTTTGAAGTAGATTTTAAAACTTTTTCATTTTTAAAAAAATTAATCCCACTCCAATCCTTACCATCACATAAATGACAGAGCCAATAGAACACACTGAATTTCCTAACTATGCAATCCTGGGTAAGTGCTTTAGCATCTCTATACCTCTGAGTACACCTCCCTAGGACTTCTGAGAGGCATCACGGCTGGTAGGGAAGATTCTAAAGTTAGAGTCAGGGCATGTGCCCCATTAAACTGGGAGTTCCTCAAGGGCAAGGACTTTGTTTCCTTTCTTTGTATTTATTCCCACCACTTGGCCCGGTGCCTAGCTCTAAGTAGGTGCTTAATAAATAGTTAGTGAACAGCTGACTTCACTCTTCCCCTAACTACTCAGGTAAATTAGTTAAGCTAGCTGGATCTTGGTGTCCTCATCCATAAAATGAAGGGTTTGGATGAAATGACCTCAAAGGTCTGGTCCAGCTCTAAGTCCTGTCTCTGCCTCTCCTCTGTTATCATCTCCATTGGTAGAGGGAGTTCCCCGCTCTGAAAAATCAAAGATTCTTTGCATATTTACATACATGACAGTGTACATTAATACTCTGTTTTGGAAAACATTCCTCTAATGCTAACTGTAGAGACACATGCCAGAAATACAACAAAAGGAAGCAAATATGATCAAGACACTAAATTTTTGAAGCCAAGAGTCATCATGCAAAAGTAGAGATAATAATAAACTACACAGAAAGGTCAACTTTCTGGGAGGAGCTGTACATAATTATGTTTTTCCCTTGAAGGAACCAGAAAACATGAAGATTAAATGGCTCTTTCGTTATAACGGCCTCTACAGAAACAGCACATTAATTTCTGTCAAACTTTTAGAAAACAAGGACATCCTCAAAATAATTAAGTAATAAGAGAGCACAATGCCATCTGTATTAACCCTGCTCTGCAAATTTCTGTAATTGTGTTAGGCTGTCTTGAAAATTTTAAGAGTTAGAGCTGGGCTATCACAAGGCACTAATTATCTCTGCATCTTAATGGACTATCCAAATCTCCCATGTCTCTGTTAGCTACTGAAGAAATGACAAAGAAAAACATTCCTGATCCATAAAATGATGTTGCACAGGGCAATCAAGGACATTTTATATTAAGTTGCTGGTTTGTTTATCCATCTTCTCTGTTAGCTTAATGAGGAAAGTGTATGTAAATAACATAGAGCAGAGGGGGGTTATAATATTGGATTCCAAGACAATAGGAGTCTGATGCCATAAGAATGATGGGCCACAGGGAAACAGCAATAGCACACCCACTACTGTGCAACACAGAGAGGTGACTGATTTTGAACAAAGGTGCCAAGAAGGCCTTGGGGCAGAGTGCTGTAAGTAGTGACAGGCCTCTAACAAGGAAGAGACAGCTGGTGGCTAGTCACTCAGAAACCTCTTCTGACGGCCTTCTGGACCATGCCCATGCCCACAGGAAGCACTGCCATCTTTAGTAGCACCTTCACACGCAAAGAATCATTATGGCTGTTTATCTGGGCCAAGTTTGGCCAGGTCACCATGAGCAGGGCTGAGAGAAGATGTGGATCTACAGTCAGCTTTCTATGGCACCCAAAGTGAGGGACATGGCAAACCCAAGCTTTGCCCCTTCACAGTATCTGAAGCTCAGTTGGCAGTCCTCTAGACAAAGACACTGAAGATTTCTATTAAAAGGCAAATGTAAGATAAATATGTTAGCATCTTAGCATAAATTCACTCATAACAGTAGTTGTGATAGTAATAATACTAATTAGAGTAGCAATAATCATAGTAATCCCCTTTAAATTGCAAGCTCCTTGAGGGTTTAGACTGTCATTCTTTTTGTTAATTGTATGTACACCTAGTGCTTATCTCAGTGTCTGGCACATAAAAGGTGATATATTTATTGGATCACTGTATTTGTTGAAGGACCTGGGAAGAATGGAGAATGGAATAGTTCCTTTTGGAGATGGGGTGTTAGTTGGGAAAGATCTGCTGAACGGAGTATTATTGGCAAGGATAGTAAATAGCAAGGTGACTTCATCAACCAATGGTCGTTAGATGCCTTTATGGAAGGTAGGGAGGGGTGGGGAGGAGTCCAAAAATCACAACTTCTGAGGTATACTGAAGATCCTCCCCCCAAATTTTCCACCACATATATGTGCTTCAAACTACCTCCTTAAACACAAAACTCTTTGTGAAGGCTCATGGGACATCAAACTGGCATTTGAATGCCACCGGCTTTGCCTCTCTTACTTCCCTTTGCACTCTACCTGTTCCAGTCAAACTGTATACAAAATGTAATCTCCTGTCTCCATGCCTTTGCACAGGTGGCTTCCTTCTATCTAGAGTACATGCCCTCCTTACTCCCACCTCTTAGAATCCCTAGGTTCCCTCAAAGCACAGCTCAAGTCTTACCTCCTCCAAGCAACCTTGTCTGATTCCCCTCACTGCTCAGGCTGGCTCCCTCTTGAAATTACTTCGTTTCCACTTTGACTTTCTTAACCATGTACATGTTGCGACACAACCACCACCTCCTCTCCCAGGAGAAAAGAAGCTCTCTGAATGCATTCTCTACCAGATACTTAGCATTGTACTTTATACATAAGACACCAGAAATGTTTCTTGAACTGAATTGGAATGTAATGAACATTAAATATCTACTATCAAAAGAACAATAAACTGGATTAAATTCAGACTATGAATGTTCTAATTATCCCCAGGAGAAACTTTTTTTTCTATCAATCAATCCTCAGACACACGGATTGAGGACTACAGTATGTCCAGTATGACTCCACACATAAGGGGACATGGAAATAGAAGGCAAAGTCTCTATCCCAAGGGAACTTAGAATCAAATTCTTTCAGACCTTTGAATGCCTTTTCAGGCAAAGACCCTCCCTACCTCTAAGGAATGAAAAGCATTCTCTTCAAATTTCTGCTGCACCAATTCTTCCCCACTCAGGAAAATTGTTCTCTAACTGTTAAATTCATTAATAATCCCTGATTCACTGTAGCATTTTTTTTTTTGCTTTTCGGAGAGGGGAAGGCAGGACAATTGGGATTAAGTGACTTGCCCAAGGTCACCCAGCTAGTAAGTGTTAAGTGTCTGAGGCCGGATTTGAACTCAGGTCCTCCAGACTCCAGGGCCAGTGCTCTATTCACTGTATCACCTAGCCACCCCTAACTGCAGCATTCTAACCAAACTAAGATGCATACATCTAAGAAAGGCCATGAGTTTCTTAGCGCAGGGCACTCTTAGTATGGGAACTCATCCTGCCAAAAGAGATCACAAACTCTCTGTAACTTCAGAGAAGAGTCCTTCAGGGGTGACTGAGGTTCTGAAGCATTAATATCTGCCCACAGTCACATAGCTAGTTAAGTATCAAAAGCAGAATTTGAATTTTAATTTTCCTGGTTCTAAGCCCAGCAATCAACTGACCAAGCCACCAATATCTTTTGGTTTACCCAAACCAACTTCTGAAAATGATACTGATGACAGTTATAGAATCACTAGCTCTATATATGCCATTTGCCACTGTGGCTGTATGGTTAAATGTACTTTCTCAAAGTATTTCCATTTTTTCTGAAATTACCGACTTGTACTGCCTGGAATAGCAGGCCTTCTCCATCAGGAACCATGCCTTCACTTGAACAGTACTGCAGTAATGGGTGTGTTGCCAAGACTCAGCAAATAACAAAATTATTATAATTAAACATTTATTGGTGAATGAATACACTTAATACAAAGAGTTTTCCAACAGAAAGAGCAAATAGACAGGGGAGGCAGGTAGTTAAAAAAAAAAGATAATTTAAAGCACAGGAATAAGAGGAAAATACAAATGATCTATTCCATTATTAGGAAGAGATTGATTCACTTAGCTTGGCATTTACATACAATTGTGTGTATCAGCAAGCACCCCAGTGTCCCCAGGGTGGATGCCAACACAGGTTCTTAGATCTGCTTTGATAAAGGAAAGCAACTCAAAATGGGTTAACAAGCTTACTTTAATCAGTCAAATATGTATCGTTTACCTAGTTCAGGGGAAAGAGGTCAGCACCCCGAACTTCAGAATATACAGACAGAATTGTCAAGACAGAGAAACAGATCAAGTATACAGTTTCCAAACTGTCCAACCATTACATCCATACCAAATCAACATCTGGTTTTTTCAAAGGGGGGGGGGGCTCTCAACAATGGCTTCCCAGAGTCTCATCTGATCAAATCACAGAACACTTCTCAAAGTGAGCCCCAAAACAAAGGCTCAAATCAGGGCTTATATAGCCTTCTCCTGGCTCAGAGAATGTAACAACCTTCTGGACCCACTGGCCAATCAAAAAGTATCTACTGAAAAACAAGCCTCCCACCTCAGGCTCCAGGTGCACTTTAGCCTAGGGGCAGGGAAGATCGCCAAATTTGCATTTCCATTACATTGTGCAACTATAACAAACTGCAACATCTTGTCAGAACTCTGGAAAAGGATCACAAAGACATAGTCAGAAGCAGAGCAGTAACCAGGGTGATACAACAGGGGCTTCACCTCCAGGCTCAAATTTAGAAGGGCACTGACAGCACTTTCAGTCCTTTATAATCACAGAAGCAACTGAACTTAGCGCTCAGTTAGTAAATGAATGAATGGATGAAATGAATGAATGGATATATGAAATAATTGAGAAAAAATTTAAGTGTTTACTATGTGGTCAGCACTGTGTTAACAAGTACTTGAAGTACATATTAAACAAAGAGAAACGGTCTCTGGTCTCAAGGAATTTACTTTCTAATAGGGAAGACAATTCATACAGGGGAGAGGGGCTAAGGAGCAGTGTTTTAGTCTGGGGAGTTATAGAGAGAGTAAATTGGTATATAGCATAGCCAAGGGAGATGCCCTTTCCAGAAGGCATGGTAATATTGATTTAATTACTGTACCCAGAGCAAGAGATGGAAAGTTTGGGAGAAGGGGGTACACATACAGCATCTGGGTGGATGTCAAGATGAGCCTGGGTAGATGACTGGATTGGTTTTAAAGCATGGTTAGGCATGGGGCCAGTTAGATATGGTGGCCAAGTTGAGTATGTACTCTCCCCAATACAGACACTTCAGTTCTAGAGTATGATTTCCAAAGCTGAGTGGGTTTCATGGTCCCAGGGACAAGAATAATCATTTCTAATATGAAGCTATCAGAAGACAGCTTCCCAGCCCTGGCTGCTGCTTCCCAGATGAGGGCTTCCTTGGCCCAGTTTCACCCTACTACTACCTTCCCTCCCCAAAGGGGCCTCCCCAGCAGAGAACTCCTGGGATCTCAGGATTTCCACCTCCTTCAATTTGTATGGAGGGTACAATTTATGCCACTTTTTCCAAGCACAGAAATTGCTAGTTAATGCTGTAGTCAACAGTGTTTAGTCAGGCTAATTAGCGTGACAAGGTAGATTACAGGCTTTTCTGAAGCAATGACTAGCTTTCTTTTGTTTCAGATGTTCATGAACACTCCATTAGGTACATAAATCTTGATAGTGATCACTGATCTGCTTCTCTGATTAAATACTGAGATTGTATTCTATTATACTTGGTTCTGAAACTTATGGTGATGATACTATGTTATGGATGTTTATGCTTTGAACTGGTCCTTCTCAGCAAAAATCCTTTCTTCCTACAATCAATAGGCTTCTCAGCTCACAGAATCAGGGACTGGAGCTGGAAAAAAAAGGGAAAAAGAGATCTATATGATCAGTATATAGCACAGAAGAGCTAAGGCTTCTGGGTAGCATGGAAGAAGGTGAGAGAGTCTAGAGGCTGCTTTCCCAAATGCAGAACTGTTTGTTGTCAAAGGGTTGTGGGGGCAGTGGCTGGGAGAGAAAAAAAGTTAGCCAATCACTAAGCATTTCTTAAGCACTCACTATCTTCCAGGTACAGTGCTAAGCACTGGAGACACAAAGCAAGTCAGAAAATTCTGTCCTTGCCCTCAAGGAGCTCACATTGCAATGGGGGAAACAGCACGTGAGCGGCAACATACAGTGCAAATGGAAGGGAATGCCAGGGCAATGTCACTAGGAGTTAGGGCAGGGACTTTAGAAAGGCCTCCCGAAGAGGGTGATGCGAACAGCATCTTCACAGAAAGCTGGAAAGCCAGGAATTGCAGGTGAGGAGAGAGAGCATTGCAGGCATGGTGGAGGGTAACCAAGGAGATGCACTGCTGTGTAGAGGACACAACAGGAAGGTCAGCATTGTTAGATCATTCATCCCGTGTGGAGGGGAGTCAGTAGAAAAGCATGGATTAAGCACTTAATATGTGCCAAGCAAAACGCAAAGCACTGGGGAAAAGGGAGGGTAAAAGCATGTATAAGTGCCTACTGTATGCCAGGCATTTCACTGCACACTTTACAAATACTGTCGCATTTGAACCCTCACAATGACCATACAAGTTAGGTGCTATTCTGATCTCCATTTTACAGTTGGGGAAACTGAGGCAGACAGTGGTTAAGTGACTTGTTCAGGATCACACATTTATTAAGTGTCTGAGATCGTATTTCAACTCAGGTCTTTCCTGACTCCAGGTCCAAGACTAAATCCATTATGGCAACTCCCTGTTAAGAATACAAATTGAAAAAAAGTGGGGGTGGTCCCTCCCAGATCTCAAAAGGAGCACAGTCTAATTGGGGGGGAGACAAACATACAAAAGTTCAGGACATATGGAAAGGCCTGGCAGATCAAAGGCTAAAGCAGAGAGGACAGATGGCAAGGCCTAGAGGTCCTTAGCTTACTGTAAAGTCACTGTTTTAAGGATTCAATAAGAATCCCAGGCCTGCTTTCCCTTTCTCTTTTATATCGAGGGAAAGGGATAGTAAGGCATGCAGTGTGGTCGATAGCCACTGGTAAACTGCAAGACATTCCTTCTCAAAAATTCAGTCATAGATTCACAGAATCTCTGAGCTGGGCCAGGGGTGGGGGTGGCATAGAGGGGCCATTAGAGGCAGCACAGTCTAACCTGGATCTGGACAAGAATCCTGAGAAATGTTCCCATATTCATGGTTGGAGGAAGTCATCAAGAATACCTTCTACAACACATCTAACAAGTGCTTTTCCAACCTTTTCTTCCAGACCCCTTCTGAGAGAGAATTGTCTACTCCCCAAAGCAACCAGATCCACTTTAGGATTTCTCTAATAATTAGGCAACATTATTGGGACATTTAACTATTTGAGAATTACCACCTTGAAGGTCATAAACATTTCCATTATGAAAATTCATTGTCAGAAATGAATAGTCAAATCCTATATTCTGGTATATAGTATCCAAAGAAAATTTTGCCACAAGAAACATACTATGTCTTGATTGAGTCACTTATATGCTCAAAAACCATCGACTTTCCTCTTGTCTACAAGATAAAGGTCATATTCCTGACCTGGTATGGAAGGCAATGTGGTACAGTTTAAATAGTACTGATCTGGGTTCAAATTCTACCTACAGTGATTAAAACCTGTGTGATCCTGGACAAGTCAATTAACCTCAGTTTCTTCAACTGTAAAATGAAGTGTCTGCACTAAGGGACCACTGAGGTTCCTTATAACTATTTAGATTTTTTCTTTTTCTTGTATTGCTAGCATTTAGCATAATGCCTACCATGGGTTTGTTGATTGATTGATAGATTTATTGTCTAATGATCCCAAGGCCCTCTGTTACCTGGTCCCAATCTACCATTCCAGCTTTTTCTCCAACTACCCTTCAATGTGAACATTCTACTGGAGCCAATCTGGTCTGCTCACTAGCCCCCAAATCCACTTTATGTCTGTCATCTTTATTCTACTTGCTTGGAATGACCTCTCCATATATCTGCCTATCTGAATCAATCCATCCTTTGAGACCCAGAGCAGATCCCACACCTTGCCTGATCACTCCACCCTGCAGAGATCTCTCTGAAGTCTTACAGCCATTATGACTCTTACCATGTATTTGGCTATTAACCATGTACTGCCTTGTAACATCTATGATCTTGATCTTTTCTTGGACTGTTATTTAAATTTATATTATTATTTCTCTGAACTAGCACATTTTTTCTAGAAAAATAAATAACATTGGGCAGCTATGCGCCACAATGGATATTCTACTGGCCCTGAAGTCAGGTGGACTTGAGTTCAAATCTGGCCTCAGACTCTTACTCACTGTGTGACTCTGGGAAAGTCACTTAATTCTGATTGCCTCAAAAAAAGAAAGGAAAGGAAGGGAAAGGAAAAGGAGGAGAGGAGAGGGGAGGGGAAAGGGGAAAAAAAAGAAAAGAAAGAATAAGTGATTAGAAAAGATAGCAGGCTGGCCATATAGGGAGAATGAAGGATAAATGACAGACTTTACATTAAGAATCTCTGCTCAGGGCAGCTAGGTGGCCAAAGGGATGGAGCACTAGTCCTGGAGTCATGAGGACTTGAGTTCAAATCTGACCTCAGACACTTAACTTACTAGCTGTGTGACCCTGGCAAGTCACTTAACCCTGATTGCCTCTCAAAAAAAAGGAACCTCTGCTCCAGAGGAAGATAATTCTAGCTCTGCTTCTCATCTGGGTGTACATTGGCAAATCCCTTTCCTCCCCTGGGCTGCAGGGTTCTCTTTTGTAAAATGAGGGGTAGGACTAGAAGATAGCTATGGTCACTTCTAAGCCCTAAATCTTGTAATCGCTGACCTAAGATCAGTAAGTAGGTTTATGGGCCACAAGGACAATTCTGCTGTCAAAGATGCCAAGAACATCACAAAGTCAGGTTCTGGCCCTAGAAATGTGGTAAGCCAAGAGAGGAAATAACATTCGGTGTCGTTTTAGATTTCAAAATGAATCCCACACATTGTAGATTTCAGCCATTCTCTCAAACATTCAGTGGAAGTAAGAGACAGTGGCTCGTGGATTTACCTTAATTAGCAATCCTGACACTCAGTTACGGTTTGCAACTCATTCCTTTTTGTTTAAGACTTCAACCCATGCTTTTGTCACGGCCAAGAGCTTAATAATTGAAGCATTAATAATTGTAATAGTAAACTAAAATCAATAGGGGCTTAATGAACCCATAATGCCGTAGTGTAGCTATCTTATATAACTATAATAAGCTTATTCTATCAATGGAACAGGCAAGGTTCAAAGAACTAGATGAATGTTTGCTGGTGGGTTATGGAAGTTAACTGTGGAAATTATATTTTACCTAGTAACCAGGAAGTACAGTATTGACCTGGTTTACGTGAAGCCTGAGCATGATCTATACTCATGCACTGAGAACCAGAAATATAGCTTAAGTCTCTCCCTGGTCTCCTCAGCAGAAGCCGGGACCTTAGTCTATCCATTGACTATACACAAATTCTATCCAATCCAACAAGCAAGTACTAAGTGCTTGTTGTGCTTGGGTGCTGGGGGGGGGGGGGGGGGGCACAGAGATCCAAACCAAACATTGACTGCCCTCAAGGAGTGTCCATTCTACCAGGGAATAGGCACAAACTAGAAGAGGTGACTGCCCCTCCTGCTGGTGGGGCTCCAGTAAGAAGGCCCCTTTCCCCTCCAGGGTTGGAGCTGAAATCAGGGCAAACCTGGCTCTGAGACCTGTTTTTACCACTTACTGCCTGTACAATCACAGAATAGGCAGCCTCTCTGAAGCTCAATTTTCTCAGCTATAAAATATATACTACAAGGATTTGTGATTTGGGTGGTGTAGGATCTCCTTCCATTAAAGCACATGGTACTCCCTCTAGAAATGATACTTTCTATGAGGTTTTGTATTTACTTATCTGTGAATGTGCTATTTTTCCCAAAGAAAAGGGCAGGAACAGCTTTGTCTCTGCAGCCCCAGAGTCTAGCAGAGTATCTGGTATAAAATAGGCACCTAGTAAATGCTTATTGAATGAATGGATGTTTATTGTTTGCATAAAATAACCCAGGGCAGTGATAGCATTGACCAGGCAGTCCCCTGACTCTGGAATATCCTCCTTCCTCAGTTCCTGCTCAAGGGTCTGGTGCCATCCCTTCTACCTGCTACCTCATGAGCTCTCCCCCAGCCTATCCATGTTCTCTTCTGGAAAGTACTTTGTATACACAGAGAGCATTTGAGAGGCAGCTGTGATGTGATGGATAGAAGGTAGGCCTTGAAACCAAAAAGTGTCAGGTGAAAGTTGTGCCTCTGACATAGGGTGACCCAGGGAGAGTCACTGAACCCCTCAGAAGTGTAGGTCAGAGGTGTCAAACTCTCAGCCTTTGGGCAGCACACAGCCCACAAAACTCTCCAATGTGCTGGAACCAAATTAAGATGCAATTGTTTAAAAAAAAAAACAAAGAAAAATATGGCATAGATAACATTACTTTGTGGTTTTCCAAGTCAATATACAGCCACAGAGATCTATTTTCAATTGGGTCTTACGCCCCTGCATCTAGGCAGCTCTCTAAGAATACAAATTTCAGAGAAGGTAGCAATTGGCGTTAATGGGGGGAGTTTCCTTCTCTGGAAGTTCCTCATATTAATGCATTCACAGGTTCCAGGCCTAGAGTTACCCCATGCTTATTTGTGCCCATGGTTTTTCCTGCCCCCATCCCTGGAGATTAAGCAGATAAGCTGTTGGGAGCAGGGATTGTCTCCATTTTCATTGTTTTTGTATCTCCAGCTTGTAATAATAGATATTTAATAAATGCCTGTTGGATTCTATTGCACTGAATGGTATTCTTGATCCTGGGTATAGAGAAGAAGCTGTGAAGCTTTTTGCCAGCCAATTCTCCATGGTAAGATGTCCCAAGGGTCTGGCCCCAGGAATTAGTTGTTTACAAGTGCATGTATGAATGAAGGCTCTGCACATGTCTCCATCATCATGGAAGCTTCTTCTGTGAGCCATTCATTCTTTGCTAATGGCTTTATCCTAATCTGTCCTCTCCTCTACTCCTACTTGGCAACAGGCCATGATTTCTACCAATGCCAAGTTCACCATCTACTCTTATGTTCTATGCCATAGAGTTCCATCCTTAAAACAATACACTTAATACAGTTATTGGTTGGGCAACAAGAAATGCTTGCCTTCATGTAGGCTTCCCTGATTCCCAACTGAAATTATTATTCCAAATGAACAAGCTACCTTACTAGTCAAGGCTCCATTTCCTCTTTGAAATGAAGGGCTGCATTTGTTGTTGTTGTCAAGTCAGTTTTCAGTCATGTCCAATTCTTCATGACCCCATTTGGGTTTTCTTGTCAGAGACACTGGAGTAGTTTGACATTTCCTTCTCCAGCTCATTTTACAGATGAAGAAACTGAGGCAAACCAGGTGAAGTGACTTGCCCAGGGTCACACAGCTAGTAAGTGTCTGAGGCCAGATTTCAACTCAGGTCTTCCTGACTGCAGGCCCAACACTCTATCCACAGTGACACCTAGCTGCCCTAGGGTTGAATGAGGTTACCTTTAAAAGGTCCACTCCAGCTCTAAAGTCCTATGACCTTCAGTTTGTCTGGATCTCTCCTTTGCCCCTTCACTCCCACTGATATATTACATCTATCTCTGAGCCTATCCTGTCTGCTCCCTACTCCTAGCCTAGAATGTAAGGTACCTGAGATCAGGGGCAGTTTGCCTGTCATCTTTTTATATAGATAAGTTTTCTTTATCATACATCTTTTCCTATAGCATATAATTGTAAGGTGGAACCCACTATGTGAGAAGATTTCAGTGAGATGTACTTTAGGAAGTCACGTGCATTCATGGCTTCTTTCAAACCTGAATGCTGTTCAAACATTTACATATCTCCTGTGGACAAGAATGCTATCGATTTAAGAGAGATCACCTATTTGGTTAATTGTGCTTGAAATCCAGCAGCATCATTAGAGCCTAAACAGATTTTTCACCAATGATCTCTTTATTGCTACATACAATGGCCTTTTAGCAATCCTCACACTTCCGGACTTCTCTGCAATATTTGAAACTTTTCACCAACCTCTCCTTTCGAGATATTCCCTCCTCCCTGGCTTTTCATGACTCTGTTGTGGTCCTTCTCCTATTTATATGATCTTTTTCTGTCTCCTTTGTTAGGATTGTCATTCATGCCCCAACCTTTACTAGGTGACCATGACACAGATTGTACTCGATCTCCTCCTTCTCCCCACTCTCTTCTCCCCTCCCCCCTCCTCTCTTCCTCCTCCTCCTCCTCCTCCTCTTCTTCTTCTTCTTCTTCTTCTTCTTCTTCTTCTTCTTCTTCTTCTTCTTCTTCTTCTTCTTCTTCTTCTTCTTCTTCTTCTTCTCCTCCTCCTCCTCCTCCTCCTCCTCCTCCTCTTTTCTTTCTCCCTGAGTTCAGGGAGAGCTGCATTTTTGTTTGTGTATCTTTGGTTTCTGTCACAAGGTCTGGCATATACTAGGAATTGAATATAAATTGATTGTTAAATTGAATTGAATTATGCATTTGTTACAATATTTTATGTACAGAAGGAACAAAGTATTTTCAAATGTTACTGTAGAGACCCCGATGGGTTAAATGCTAAAGAGCTCGACCTTGATTAAGGAAAGCATTCATGCTGCAATACATTCTCCTATTGTGCCAATGGATTTCTATGAAGTCTTGTCTGAGAAACCTCAAACACATAATTTATCCTAATGCTCTGCACTATTTGATAAGTACAAAGCAGTGGGATTGCGCTGTTTCAAATGATCGGGCTGCATGGGGAGGGTGGACTCCTTTAAATGATTGAGAAGTTTTTTTGCACCATCATTTTTTTTTATCCCAAGCCCAAGGGGCATGGAAAGAGCCATGGAGTTATGGTCTTATCCCACACCATTCTCTACAGGACATCGCAAGCATACAGGCAGTTGCTTGCATAATGTCAATTTGAAGACAATGAAGTGCCCTCTCCAACCAAAGATCCCCCTGCCACAGGTCAGCCATGATACCTGAAATTACTAACATTGGTATCAATCCTTAAAGATCAGTCATTTAGTATGCATTATCCTGGCCCTGAGGAAATAGAATACATGGGAAGTAAGTTGTAAAGAAGGGGAAGGAGGTTAGAAATATGGAATCCTGCTAAAGCTCCAGAGGAACAGTGAAGGGTACTAAGGTTCTGGGGAGAGTACCAAAAGGGGGAAGTAGGGGAGGGAGGAACAATGAAGGGAGGAATGGAAGGGTTAGGGTTAGTACAGAGTACTATGAGTACTCTGCCTACTCCACCATTTGTCCTGAAGTTTTGACTGCCAGCAGGAGAGAGAATCACAGAACATGCTGCCCAAGAAGGCCAATAATTGGCTCACAATTTGCTGGCATAAGCACTATTATTAACTCAATGAAAAAGGGTAAAATTGACACAGAGTCAAAATGACTTACCCAAGGTCACAGTGGAACCCAGAGTGTTTGACTCCAACTCCACCAGGCATTCCTATATAAGCCATTTGGCAGCTTGCACCCAAATCTGTGCAATGATGGAAATGCAGCTGATTCAGCTTTTCCAAAAGATATTCAGCTCAACATGCAAATTGGACTTTTCAATGCCAATAGTGACTCCCAACTCCTGTTTCAAACAGCCATATTTCTAGCTATAGGAATTCTTTATTTCACCTCTCCTTTTACAAATCAAGGGGAAAAACAAAACAAATAACTTTTTATCTAGTCTAAAAGGCCATGCTTTGCATTGCATTTTTAAAAATCCACCCACCACCACGTATGACATTTCTCTTTAGCCCTTCCAACACCTGCAGAATTTCAGCAATGATGCACTGGTCTGTGGTGAGCCTTGGTCACAAGAGAAAATACAGTACCTGCGTTGCAGCTGTATTTTTCTTTTTTATTGAAGCTTCTGCACTCCCAGCCAACTCTCTCTGAGGTCTGGCCACAACTCTTTCTGACCCTGGGATATTTAAATATCCAACAGCACTCTCTCATCCTCTAGGCATGCTGAAAAAATCAGGGGAGCTGTCCCACAGCGTTGCTGCCGATCTCCTGTCCACAGGATATGTGCTTTGAGTTGTTTGTCCAGGAGGAAAGGGGCTTTACCTGAGCCAACCAAACCCTCATTCCAATGGTATGATACTGGAGAGGCTGGCAGATATTATCCAGGACCAGAGAATACAGTAAAGCTAATTTTCAATGCCAATAGTAACTCACAACTACTGTTTCAAAAAGACATACTTCTAGCGATAGGAATTCTTTATCTCACTTCTTATTTTAACAGTCAAGGGAAAAAGCAAAACAAATGACCTTTTAATCTAGTCTTAAAGGAGATATTTTGCATTACATTAAAAAAAACACTTCCACCATGCATAACATTTCAGCTCAACATACAAATTAGACTTTCTAGACTACTAAGGGACTGAACCTGGCATGTTGACCTCATTAACACTGTTCTCCAACCACCTGAACTGGCCTGTCCGCAAAGCCTACTACCCATTTGTGAGAGGGGAGAAAAATGAACAGCTATCAGCTGCCCCCTTCCTTTCCATCCTTGCTGCATTCACCCTTGTTCAGGCCCTCATCACCTCTTGCCTAGACCTTTTCTTAGCCTAGACTAGATTTTAATAATCTCTTAACTAATCTCCCTCAGTCTGTTTTCAAACCACCCTTCACAAGACTTCCAGAGCAATCTTTTTAATATACAGTTATGACCATATTATTCCCCTGCTCAAAACCCTTCAGTTTTGTCAGCAAAATATGAATTCCTTAGCCCTGCATTCAAAGCCCTGTCATAATCTGACCCAAGCCATCTTTTCAACTTTCTAGTATACTATGTCCCACCTTCTGTCTCCTTGTGCTCTCTATCTTCCAACCAAACAGGACCACTCACTGTTTTCTGATCTATTTCTACCTCTTGCTCTTGTACCTTTGCAGGCACTGAGATCCTTCCCTTCCTTCAAGGCATAGGAGAAATGATGCCTACCCTATAATTCTTCCAACTGTAAGTCATCTCTCCCACAGCTCTGGATCTCTCATATGTGTTAATTATATACTCTTATAATATTATTATATTTGTAATGCATCTTCCATACAACACTATCCTCTCAGCTATTACTGACAGGTTGGTTAACCCAAGGGATGACTACCCTAGGTTCAAAGTACCCTATTGGCCTGCTCACAAGCCCCTACCAATCGATTTGCCATCAATAATAAGTCACTTCTAATATGGAAATATGTTTTGCATGATTGAACTTGTATAACCTATATCAAATTGCTTACAGTCTCAGGAAGGAGGGAAGAAAGGGATGGAGGGAGGGAGGGAGAGAATTTGGAACTCAAAATTTTTTTAAAATTAATGTTAAAATTTGTTTTTACATGCAGTTGGGAAAAATAAAATAGTATTAATTTTTAAAATAGTAAGGCAGCTGAGACAATTAGCCTAATAAAAAGGCATTTACAGAAATTATATGTAACAGAACACAACACTCCTCCCCCATCCCCCTATGCACCAATTTGAAGAGTAGACATATAAAGAGAGTGCAGTAGTAGAGAGTCACTGCAGGGCCCCATTGACATTTCATTTCTTATGACGTCCTTATGCTGTTCCCCTTACTGGGCCAATCAGGCTACTAGATTGTCTGGGTCTGCTCTCAACTGGGCATAGCATCCCTTACTGGTAAGTAATTCTTCTGTAAGACACCATTCTGAAGCAAAAGTAAACATTTAAAAAATCAAAAAAAGGATACACAAGGAAACTACGTTATGCTGAAAGGAACCAGAGACAACAAATCGATATCAACAATAAACTTAAATGCTCCAAATGCTTTAGCATCCAAATCTGTAAAGGCAACATTAGCGAGCTACAAAAAGAACTAGAAAGCAACACAATAGCAACAAGGAACTTGAATATCCCTCTCTCAGTTGTGGATAATTTTAATTGAAAGATATACAAAAGGAATAATACCGAAATAAATAAATTGCTGGAGACACTGGACTTGAGAGACTTTGTTCTCTTCTAAATGGGAATGCAAAAGAATTTTTGGGATATTTCTCAGTACCACATGGCACTTAAAAAAAACTGACCAGGTATTAGGGCACAGAGATATTAATAAGGGTTAAAAAAAAGGCATAAATAGTAAATATATCCTTCATAAACCATAGCACCATAAAAACAGTCATTGGTTCAGGAACCAGAAACAAAAGACACAGATTCAAACAGAGACAATAAAGAATGGATAAAAGAAAAAATAAAAGAAATAATAATTTTGTGAAAAAATTATAATAATGAAAAAAATAATCCAAAGTTTCTTGAAGAGAGAGAAAGCAATCATCAGGGGAAAAATCATATGCCTACAAACATACACTAACAAGAGAGGTGGGAAAGGGATTATTGAACTGAATGTTCATTTTAAAAATTAGAAAGCCAACAAATAAGCAAACCTAAAATAATCACAAAAAAGGAAACATTAAAACTTAGAGGAGAAATGGATAAGTAGGAAACAAAAACATAGAAATGATAAATTAAATCTTTAGCTATTCTAACTAAAAAATAGACGGTAGATAAATCAATAAAACAGCAAATGAGCAAGATGAAATCCTGAAATATAAAAAAAACAGAAGAAGTAAAAAAAGGAATAATCAGAACATGTTATACACAGTTATATGGTAACAAATATTAGAATACAACATAAATAAATACCTTCAAAAACATAAAATATCCAAACTACCAAAAGGTCAATTAGAGATTTTAAATAATACCATCTCAAAAAGTGAAACATACCTAGCTCTAAAGGAAACCCCAAAGAAAATCTCCTGGTCCTGATGAATTCTATTAAGTTTTAGATCACAGTTAATATCCATACTTCACAAATTATTCTCAAAAATTGAGAAAGAAAGCACCCCAACAGAATCCTATTAGACAAATATACTTTTTTTTCCAGGTTATAAAGATGGATTGAATCAGATGGAATGAAAAATGGTAAAGAAGACATAAAACCAAACAAGAGAATGAAAAAGATCAGGTATTATACTTCCACATGGATATAAACTCAGTTCTTTCTCTGGATGCACATATTTCTCTCCATCATGAGTCTTTTAGGATTGACTTATATCACTGCATTGCTGAGAAGAGTCCAATCTATTAGAGTTGGTCATCACACATATGTTGTGTCTGAAATTGGGTACACGTTTCTCCTGGTTCTTCTCTTCTCACTCAGCATCAGTTTGTATAAGCCTCTCCAGGTAAATATGAAGACCATTTGCTCCTCGTTTCTTATAGCACAATAGTATTCCATAACATGCATATACTACAACTTGTTCAGCCATTCCCCAATTGATGGGCACTCCCTTAATTTCCAATTCTTTGCCACCACAAAAAGAGCTGCTATTAACATTTTTGTACATGTGGGTCTTCCTCCCACTTCTATGATCTCTTTAGGATGTAAGCCTAGGAGTGGTATTGCTGGGTCAAAGGATATGAAAGTATATATAGCCCTTTGGGAATAATTCCACATTGCTCTTCAGAAAGGCTGGATCAGTTCACAACTCCACCAGCAATGTGTTAAGTGTTCCAATTTGCCCAAACCCTCTCCAGCATTTGTCATTTTCCTGTTTTGTCATCTTAGCCAATCTGACTGGTGAGATGTGGTACCTCAGAGTTGTTATGATTTGCATTTCTCTAATCAATAGTGAATTAGAGCATTTCTTCATGTGTTTATAGATATCTTTAATTTCTTTCTCTGAAAACTGCCTGTTCATATCCTTTGACCATTTATCAATTGGGGAATGACTTGTATTCTTATAAATTTGACTCAATTCTCTGTCTATTTTAGAAATGAGTCCTTTGTCAGAGACATAGGTTGTAAAGATTCTTTCCCAATTTCCCACCTCCCTCTTAATCTTGGTTACATTGGCTTTGTTTGTACAGAAGCTTTTCAATTTCATGTAGTCAAAATTATTCATTTTACATTTTATAATGTTCTCTAATTCTTCTTTAGTCATAAAGTCTTTCCTCTCCACAAGTCTGACATGTAAACTATTCTTTCTTTTACTAGACTGCTTACAGTATCAAAATTTATATCTAGATCATGCACCCATTTAGACTTGATTTTGGTATATGGTGTTAGATAATGGTCTATGCCCAGTTTCTGCCATAGTATATTCCAGTTTTGCCGGCAGTTTTTGTTAAATAGTAGGTTCTTATCCCCAAAACCGGGGTCTGGGGGTTTATCAAACAATAGATTACTATAGTCATTGACTTCTGAATCTCGTGTGCCTAATGTATTCCATCGATCTACTCCTCTATTGCTCTGCCAGTACCAAGTAGTTTTGATGACTGCTGCTTTATAATACAGATTGAAATCTGGTATAATTAGCCCACCTTCCCTAGCATCTCTTTTCATTAATTCCCTTGATATTCTGGACCTTTTGTTCATCAAATGAATTTTGCTACTATTTTTTCTAGCTCTATAAAGTAGTTTTTTGGTAAATTAATTGGTATGGAACTAAATATATAATTTAATTTAGGTAAAATTGTCATTTTTATTATATTAGCTTGACCCATCCATGAGCAATTCATATGTTTACAATTACTTAGATATGACTTTATTTGTGTGAAAAGTGTTTTGTAGTTGTAGTCATATAGGTCCTGGGTTTGTTTTGGCAGATAGATTTCTAAATATTTTATAATGTCTACAGTAACTTTAAATGGGATTTCTCTTCCTATCTCTTGCTGTTGAATTTCATTGGAAATATATAGAAATGCTGAGGATTTGTGTGGGTTTATTTCATATCCTGCAACTTTGCCAAATTTATTTATTGTCTCAAGTAGTTTTTTACTTGATTCTCTAGGATTCTCTAAGTATATCATCATATCATCTGCAAAGAGTGATAGCTTGGTCTCTTCTTTGCCTAATTTGATTGCTTTGATTTCTTTTTCTTCTCTAATTGCTACTGCTAACATTTCTAGTACCAGATTGAATAAGAGGGGTGATAGTGGACACCCTTGTTTCACCCCTGATCTTATGGGAAATGCTTCTAGCTTCTCCCCATTACATATAATACTTGCTGATGGCTTTAAATAGATGCTACCTATTATTTTAAGGAAGGCTCCATTTATTCCTATACTTTCTAATGTTTTAAAAGGAATGGATGTTGCATTTTGTCAAAAGCCTTTTCTGCATCTATTGAGATGATCATGTGGTTTCTGCTAGTTTTATTGTTAATATGATCAATTATACTGATGGTATTCCTAATATTAAACGATCCTTGCATTCCTGGAATAAATCCTACCTGATCAAAATGTATTATTCTTGAGATAAGTTGCTGTAGTCTTTTTGCTAGTATTTTATTTAGAATTTTTGCATCTATATTCATGAGGGAGATTGGTCTCCAATTTTCTTTTTCTGTTTTATCTCTTCCTGATTTAGATATCAGTACCATATTTGTGTCATAAAAAGAATTTGGTAGGACTCCTTCTTCACTAATTTTCCCAAATAGTTTGTAGAATATTGGTATCAAGTGTTCTTTAAATGTTTGGTAGAATTCACTGGTAAATGCATCTGGCCCTGGAGATTTTTTCCTACGGAATTAACTGATAGCATGTTCAATTTCTTTTTCTGAGATGGGGTTATTTAAGTAATTTACTTCCTCTTCAGTTAATCTGGACAACTTATATTTTTGTAAATATTCATCCATTTCCCTAAGATTGTCAAATTTATGTGCATACAATTGGGAAAAATAATTCCTAAATATAGTTTGGATTTCCTCTTCATTGGAGGTAGATTCACCCTTTTCATTTTTGATACACATAATTAGGTTTTCTTCTTTCTTTTTTTATCATATTGACTAAGGGTCTATCAATTTTGTTGGTTTTTTCATAAAACCAGCTCTTGGTTTTATTTATTAATTCAATAGTTTTCTTAATTTCAATTTTATTAATCTCTCCTTTGGTTTTCAATATTTCTAATTTAGTATTTAATTGAGGATTTTGAATTTGTTCTTTTTCTAGGTTTTTAAATTGCATGCAATTGTTGACCTCCCTTTTCTCTAATTTAATCATGTATGCACTCAGGGATGTAAAACTTCCCCTAAGAACTGCCTTTAATGCATCCCACAACTTTTGATATATTGTCTCATTATTATCATTCTTTTGAATAAAATTACTGATTGTTTCTATAATTTCTTGTTTGACCCACTCATTCTTTAGTATTAAATTTTTAAATTTCCAATTAGTTTTTAGTCTGTCTTTCCATGGCCCTTTATTGCATATAATTTTCATTGCATCATTATCTGAGAAGGATGCATTTAATATTTCTGCCTTACTGCATAGAAATGTGAGGTTTTTATGCCCTAGAACATGGTCAGTTTTTGAGTATGAGCCATGAACCACTGAGAAGAAAGTATATTCCTTTTTATCCCTATTCAGTTTTCTCCAGAGATCTATCATACCTATCCTCTCTAAAATCCTGTTTACCTCCTTAACTTCTTTCTTGTTTATTTTGAGGTTATATTTATCAAGTTGAGAGAGGGGGAGATTGAGGTCTCCCACTAGCATAGTTTTGCTATCTATTTCTTCCTCTATTTCCTTTACTTTCTCCTCTAGGAATTTGGATGCTGTACCACTTGCATATATGTTAAGTAGTGATATTGCTTCATTCTCGATGGTGCCTTTTAACAGGATATAGTTTCCTTCCTTATCTCTTTCAATTAGGTCAATTTTTGCTTTTGCTTTATCTGAGATAAGGATTGCTACCCCTGCTTTTTTTTTTACTTTAGCTGAGGCATGACATATTTTACTCCAGCCTTTTACCTTTACCCTGTGTTTATCCCTCTGTTTCAGATGTGTTTCTTGTAAACAGAATATTGTAAGATTATGATTTCTAATCCATTCTGCTATCTGTCTCTGTTTTATGGGAGAGTTCATTCCATTCACATTTACAGTTATGATTGTTATCTGTTTCTTTCCCTCCATCCTATTCCCAACCCTGTTAATGTTCATAGTTTTCCCTCCTTCTCCCTTCCTCCCTTAATAGTTTTCCTTTTGACCACCGCCTCCCTCAGTATTCCCTTATCTTCCCCCCTCCCTTTACCTTCCCTTTCCCCTTACTTCTTCCCTCCCAACTAACCACCCCCCTTTTGTAGCCCTTTCCCCCTCCTACTACCTGTAGGATATTTTTATACTTAATGAAGTATTTTATTTCTTCTTCACACCAAGATTGACAGGAACACATCCCATGCAAAGCTACTTTCCCTCCCCTCTTTCCCTCTGAAATGATACTTTTTGTGCTTCTTCTCCATAGAGTCCTATGCTTAACTGGTTGTTATTCCCTCCTTGCACCAGAACCAATGAGGGAAAAGCTCATATGATTCCCTTCTCCCTCCCTTCTTTTCCTCTTCTATACTATTTTTATGCCTGTTTGTGTGGCATAATTTACCCTTTTCCACTCATTCATTCCCTTTCTTCCATTGTAGAGCCTTTGTAGCCCTTAATAAGATTTTTAATAGTCGTTTTGTGTATTTTTTACTCATACCCTCTATTTGTCTATAACCAGTTTGCTCTTATCAAATAGCAGGGTGTGTGTGTGTTTTCCTTGTTTACCTTTCTACATCACTGTTGCATCTCATAATTGGAGGTTAAATTTTCCATTTGGTTCTGGCTTTTTTATCAAGAAGGTCTGGAACTCTGTTATATCACTGAATGACCATCTCTTTGCCTGGAAGAATATGCTCAGTCTCACTGGCTATGTGATCCCTGGTTGTAATCCGAGCTCTTTTGCCTTCTGGAAAACTGTATTTCTCTGCCTCCGATCTTTCAGTGTAGAGGTTGCCAAATCCTGTGCAATCCTCACTGTGGACCCTCGATATTTGAATTGTTTCTTTCTGGCCACTTGAAGTATTTTCTCTTTTATCTGGTAGTTCTGGAGTTTGGCCACAACATTTCTAGGACTTTTCACTTTGGTATCTCTTTCAGCAGGTGTCCGGTGGTTACTCTCGATTTCTATTTTACCCTCAGGTACTAGTATCTCAGGACAGTTTTCCTTAATGAGCTCTTGGAGTATGTTGTCCAGGCTCATTTTTTCATCATGATTTTCTGGTAGGCCTATGATTCTCAGATTATCTCTCCTTGATCTGTTTTCCAGGTCAGTTATTTTTTCTTTGAGGTATTTTACCTCTTTTTCATTCTTGTTGCTTTGTTTGACTATTTCTTGGTTCTTCATAAAGTTATTTGTTTCAATTTGGTTGATTCTAGTTTTCAGCAAATCATTTTCTTTGGTTAATTTTTGGAGCTCCTTTCCCATATCATACACTTTTCTTTTTAGAGAGATGTTTTCTTCATTATAATGTTTTTCTAATTCTGCTATTTTGGTTTTAAGAGAATTATTCATTTTGTCTTCTATCTCTCTCATTTTGTTTTCAAAGGTCCTTTTGATCTCCTCTAGGAGAGCCTTCTGTGCTTGGGACCCATTCCCTGTTGATGTTTCAGCTGTGGGTGTGGAGTCCACATTGTCTCCCTCTGAGTTTGGTTCCTCCCTCTGAGGATAGTAGGACCCCAGAGTCTTTGTCTTTGTAGTCTGCTTTCTACCCATTTTGAGGCAGGGCCCTAGCCATGCCCTTCCTCTAGGGATCCCAAGCCTTTACTGTAGAGGATTTTGCCCTGGGACAAGAGTTACTATGTTCTCAGGGTCAGAGGGGGGTTTGGAGCAGGTGAGTTTCACTCTGTCACCCTGGTCTATGGAGGTCCTTCCAGGCCTGCCTCTGCGTAGACCAGCCGGGCCTTCCGGGCCTGCCTCTGCATTGGCCGGCTGACAAATATACTTTTGATAGCTAAACTAGAAAAGGACAAAAGACAGAAAAAAAGTATAGGCCAATGACATAAAATTAAAATTGCCTCAACAGTTTTAAATAAAATCCTGTTAAAGAGAGTACAAGAATATGTCAAAGAAATCATTATCACCAAATCAAATTTATGCCAGGGATATTAGGATGGTTCACCATCAGGGAAATAATAAACATAATTAAGCATATTAGAGGTCCAAATGTCCAAAACCTCATGATCACCTCAAAAAAAGTCTTTGACAAAGTACAATACTTTTATGCTAAAAACTCTACAAAATATAGGCATAGAAGGACCTTTTTTAATATTATAAAAAGCGTCTATCTAATATCAAAAGCAAACATCATATGAATTGGGGTTATATTAGAACCTTTTCCAGTAAATATGGCAATGAAGCAAGAATGCCCACTCTCCCCACTATATCTGACATAGTTCTGAAGTTGTAGCAACAGCAGTAAAACAAGAAAAATAAATTAAAGGCATAAAGGTAGTCTGTTTGCCAAAGATCTGATGGTTTACTTAGAAAATCCTAGGGAATTAGTAAAGATACTAATTGAGATAATTAATAGCTTCAGTACAGTTGCAGGCCAAAAAATAAATTCTCCAAAATCAACAGCATTTCTATATAATAATAATAAAACACAAGAAATAATAACAGAAAGGGGAATACCATTTCAAACAAATACATAATACATAAAATAGCTGGGGGTTGACCTGGCAAAACATCCAAAAGACATGTATAGAATCAGTCACAAAATTTCAATTACAAATTTTTAAAAATCCATGTGACCTTGGGCAAATCACTTAACCCCAATTTCCCTGCCTTCCCCCCTCCAAAAAGCAAAAACAAGAACAAATTTTTTTAAATGATGGATAACTTAAATATCTGAAGGAAAATTTGGTGCTCATGCCTAGGCCATACAAATATAATAAAAAAAATCAGTCAATGGTCAATAAACATTTATTCAGTGGCTCCTATGTGACAAGGTACTGTACTAAGCTCCAGGGACACAAAAAGAGGCAAAAAAAATCCATCCCTGTCCACAAGGACCTTACAGTTTAATGCGGGAACAATATGAGAATAAATATATACAAAGCAAACTCTATACAAGATAAATAAAAAATAATTAACAGAGAAGACACTGGAATGAAGAGGTATTGGGGAATGCTTCCTGTAGAAGATGAGATTTTAGTTGGAATTTAGTGAAAGTCAGGATAGTCAGTAATTTGAGCAAAGGTGGAGAACTTTACCCTTTAATGCTTTTAATTAAACCAATCAAATTACCACATAACAAAATTTAATTGGGAAAAACAAAATATCTAGAATGTCAAGAAAATGAAGAAAAGATGTAGGGACAAATGGGACCTCAAACTGTATCATAAAGCAGCAGTCTTCTTCCAAAACTGACTCTTCACTGCCAGAAATGTGTGGTACTCCGAGCTTATTCTTGGGAGCACCTGATCCTTCAGCCTGCAGAAACTAGCTGCCTTTTACCTTCATCAAGCTGATATAGAAACTTCTTTGCTCCCAGGCAAAACTTCAAGTTGTACTATTGCTGGTTGACCTCCCTGATTTAAGTTTCTCCCCATACCAAGTCAGTTTGTCCTCAACTCAGCTGTTAAACTGATTTCTCCTTAAGCAGTAGTCTGAGCATGTCACTCAACAATCCATTCAACTCAGTATAAATTCATTAAAATCAATATAATTGTCTCTTTCCTTGCCTGATTTCCCACCCATAACAGTATAAGTTCCCTGAAGGCAGGGACAGCATCTGGTTTCACTTTGTCATATATTCAGAGCTACCCACCTAGGTATACATTGCTATAAAGTGCTGGAAGGCAGTATGTTTTGGTGGGGGGTTGGGAGAAGGGTGTTTTCTATATTCTCAGCAGCTAGTAATAGTACCTAGCACCTAAGAAGGTGCTTGATAAGTATTTCTTGTTGAATCATGTGCCAATAGTTGCTTATTGAATCTTTGTTGAAACAATAAACATACCTGATTCAGAAAACCTTTTTCAAAGTGCCTACTATGTGCCAGGTACTGTTCTAGGCAATGAGTATACAGAGACCAAAGGGAAACAATTTTTGTCCTCAAAGAACTTATATTATAATTAGGTACCTCTACTGAATCTTGAAGGAGACATTTGGGGGAAACTGGTTGACACCCTTTTTGTGTAGGGGGTAGGGAATGGAGAAGCTGGGATCAAGGTGTTCATCCACTCAGAGAATGGACCATCCAAAGTCAGTCGAAATTACCAAACATATTGTCCCAACTATGGGGGAATACATTCAAGCTTAGCAGTACTCTTCATGTGGCAGGAGAAGATGGTAGATTTAGGGCCAGGACCTAGGATGACTACCCTTTTTTTGCTGGTTTGCATAATTCCATGAATTTCAATATTCATATTTGATAATATCAATAGAGGTATGAGTAAATAAGTAAAAAGGGAAGTTTTGAATCATGTTCATTCTGAATAGGTAGCGGACCAGTGTCATTCTTCACAGATATAATAGATGGAAGAGATATATTAGGTCATCTAACATAGTGACAATTTCAATTAAATCTCCTTCCAAGGCAAGGAATTTCGTATTAGAAGCATCCTCGAAGGCTTTTCATAGGCCAATTCAACAAATTTCAAGGGTAATGAGTTAACTAGCATGAATCTCCAAACCACAGTGACTCAGTTTACTTAAGAACAGCCCTTAATTCACTGGGATAGTAGAGTAGGAGTAGCCACCGAAGCCCAGTTGTACCCCAAAGACTCCTTGAGTGAAAGCCCTTTTAGGGTTTTCCTCTTGGATTTCCACCAGGATGAGAGAATTTCCAGTTAGGATATCTCCATTTAGAATCACTTGGTATTACAGCTGGCCAGTTTCCATGCCATTAAGATCTAGACAAACAGTATTGTTTCAGGGGTATTGAGTTGTAAAGAAAAGTAGCCGCTATTACTTGTTGCCTGCTATAGGCTATTCCATGGATAATTATAAGCCCATTTCAATTCAACAAACATTTATCAAGTCCACATTTCCTCTTCTTATATCTTTAGGAAACAACAACAAAATTTAGAACAAGACCACTGTTCCCAATGGAGCCCTAAAAGTAGCTGAAATTTCAATGGCACTTTCAAGTTCGTAAAATGCTTCCCATGCCTTATCACATCTGAACCTCACGGTTATTCTGCTTTGTATTAATATCTCTGTTAACATCCCTGCGTTAACAGAAGGGGAAAAGGAGACTCAGGGAGCTTATATGACTGTACTCATCACCATATGGCTAGTACCTGCCACAGGGAGTATTTGAATACAGGTTTTCTCAACTTCCAGTCCAAAGTGCCCAATATGCCATGCTGCCTCTAAAACAAGGATTCTGAACCTTTTTTTTTTTTTATCATGGACTCCATTAGCAGTCTTATAAAGCCTGATTAGAATAATGTTTGCAAATGCACAAAATGAAATATGTAAGATCACAAAGGAAACCAATTATATTGAAATAGTTATTAAATATTAAAAACAAACAAACCAATTTAAGGCTCTAAGTTCAGAACTATTTCTCTGAATAAATGGCAACATGTGTCAGTCCTATTTTCAATGAGAGTCTGGTTTCGATCATATTTTTGTCTGACTCATACATGTGAACTGTATCTCTGATATGATCCAACTCTTGGGACCCATGTTTTGTAAAGGGCTCCATTCATATATTCCAGCATTCTCCTGAGGGAAATTCATGGTACCTAGAGGTCTCCTCTCATTTCCTGACATACCTCTCAGAAACATGCTGTTGAGTGGCTGTGGAAGATACTTTGTAAGGGGATCCTGAGGTTGACACCCTTTTACATATGGAGAATGAGGCAGCTTTGCTGAGTAGCAAAAGGAAACCAGACATATAGAGGCAGACCCTAAAATTAAAAATTATATATTCCAAGTACATGGTCATTGACTTGAATACTTTAATTACAGGGAGCACATGATCTTCTAAGTCAACCATTTGAGACAATACTAGCTGTTGAATGTTCTTCTTTAGATTGAGCCAAAATTGACCTCCCAGAGCCCATACCTCATCACTGGCACTATCATCCACTGATCTTGCCTATTTCTTTCCTTTGAATCTATAAAGAACAAGTCAAAAATGACTTGTTTCCACATGACAGCCCTTCAAATATTTGAGGCCATGTACTTCTGATCAAGTTTTCTTTGTTCCAGGATGAAGATCCCTAGATCCCTGTTCCAAGCTAAAAAATTCCTGAGCCAGACCCTTCCCCATCATCTTACATTCCCTTCTTTGAGACATAGTCCATTTTGCCACCATTGTTCCTAAAAGTAGAAGCAATGTGGTGCTGGAGGAGAATGGTGGATTTAGACTCAGGACCTAAGTGGGAATCCCATCACAAGCACTCCTGCATGGCTGGGAAGTTACATCGCCTCTCTGGACCTCAGTTTCCTCTTCTGTAAAATGAAGGGTTAGAACTACATAACCTTTAAAGAACCTTCCAATGTGAAACTCTATGACATTATGTGAATATAATTCTCTAACTGTAGTCTGTCCAGTGTAGAATTGTTGCTGCACTCTATTCTGCAATTAGTGTAGCCTATGACACAAAAGCTTTCTGTTTGAGCAGTTATGAATCTTAAGTCTTTTTTCTGTCACCATCCTTTATTTAGAAATGAAAGCCTTTACATTTATCCTCATTAAATTTCATTTCATTAGATTTGGTTCATAATTCCTGCTGGTCAAGATCTTTTTGTATCCTGGATCTGTCATCTAGCACATAAAATAGCTGCCTCAGCTTCTGGATTGGTAAACATACTATCTATGCTTTCACCCAATTTATTGATAGCAGTGAGAACACAAGAGAGTTAAGGAGAAAGGCCTGTGGCATATTACTACTGTCTTCCCTCCAGGTACCTATCAGGCCATTAAAACTTACCTCTTTGGGAAATGGGAGACAATCAGAGAGACTTAGAATTTTAAAGGAAAAAAAGAATGTTAGAGATTATTTCACTTAATCCCTTCAAGTCATTAAGCCAGCTACAGATCCATTTAATTACACTATAATCCAACAACATTTCTGCTTCTTTTGTCACTGACTGAAGCTTAGACCATATATAGGTCATCATCCTTTTGTGTAGAACAAATAGGCAGTCACCTATGTACCAAGATTTAAGGGCTTCTAGGAAGTTCGATTCCCAACCCAAAATATAATCCCTAGTTAACTCCGCTATGGTGTCTAAATTCTCACATCAGCACATAGATTTTTCAGCTAGAAGGGATGCTCTGAGTTATCTAATCCAAGACTTTTATCTACAGATGAGGAAACAAGTGCCCAAAATGAGAATTGACTTTCCTAAGACCACATAAACAATAAGTGGCAGAGGCAGGATTCAAACCAAGGTCCCGACTCTGAAGCCAATAGTCATTCTCCTACATCACGCTGCCCGTGCCATTTGAGTTAAGTTCACTTTTAAGAAGAAGATTCATGCCATTAATCTAAAGAAGAAAGTATAGAAGGATTTGTCTTGGGAACATTATCCACATCTGACAAATGAGGAGACAGGACTAGAGAGGGAGAGAAGCTTGCCCCTAGTCACACAGATAAGAAGGAACGGGGCTAGAATTCACAGTCCAGGCCTCCTCTGATTCCATATCCAGCACTCCACCACACTGGATGCTGACAAAAGGAAGAAGTTATATTTCCCAAAGGATTGAGTGTGTGGTGAGAGAACAGGGAAGAGAAGCTCCTTCGGGGCAAGGGTTATTAGTTCATGCCATCATTAAATTTCTAATACTTAGCATAGTATCTGTACATAGTAAGTGCCCAATAAATGCTTGTTGGATAAGATGAGATTGCTTGGAAGTAATTTACTGGAAGGGGAAGAGGAAATGGTGGCAATGAGTGTAACAACTATCAACTAATAAGTATTTATTAGGTGTTAACTGTATGCCAGATGTTGTACTTAGAACTGGGGATAGAAGGACATAAGTGACATAGCTGTTGCGGGAAACAATGTGCAGAAAAACAAAATTTTGTACATATACATAATGTTTTTGTTTGTTAATGATTTACATATAGGTATATACCAAAAAGATACAAAGTGATTTGGAGGGAAAAGTACTAATAGCTAGGGCAAGAATTCTAAACCTGGCGTCTGAGAATTTTTAGCATATTTAGATAACTGCATTTGAGTTTGATTGGTTTCCTTTGTAATCCTACAGATTTGATCATATACATTTAAAAAATGATTCTGGGAAGGGGACCATAGGCTTCACTAGATTGCAACAGGGTCCATGATACAATAAAGGTAAGGATCTCTCAACCATGGGTTCAGGAAAGGCTTCATATAGAATGTAGATTCTAAGAAGTAGAGATGAGAAAAGAATGCACTCTAGGCATGGAGTCTAGCCAGTGGAAAGGTGTGGAGAGATCTGATGAACCGATTGGAGTAAGAAAGAAGGCCAGTTTGGCTAAACCAAGGTATGTATGAAAGGAAGTAATAAGTAGGAAGGATGGAAAGGAAGGTCAAGGAAAGGCTAAGAAGAACTTTAATGCTGAAGAGAAATCTACTTTATTTCTCCTAAAGGTAATAGCTAACCAAAAGAATTTACTGAATGTGAGGCATGAGTGACATGGCCAGACCTGTGTTTTTAGAAAATCATTTTGACACCTGTGAGGGAGATGGGTTGGAGGGGAAAGAGATTTGTGGGATAGAGGCTAGGCCCTTGCAATAGAGTCAAAAAATGACAATGACCTAAACTTGGGAGGTAAGGGGAGAGAGATGAAGGATGTTATAGATATTATAGAGAAAGAACCAACGAGATTTGGCAACTGAACAGATATGTGGGGTGAGGTCAAGGATGACATCAAAGTTCTGAGGATGGATGACTGGAAAGAATGAAGTACCCTCTGGGGTGGCTAGGTGGCGCAGTGAATAGAGCACCAGCCCTGGAATCAGGAGGACCTGAGTTCAAATTTGACCTCAGACACTTAACACAAAACTAGTCATGTGACCTTGGGCAAGTCACTTAACACCAATTGCCATACCTTCCCCCCTCCAAAAAGCAAAAAAAAAAAAAAAAAGAAGTACCTTCAATAGGGAGAAGGAAGTTTAGAAGTGGAGTGGGTTTGGTGGGGGAGAGGCAGGGTGGGAGAAGACAATTAGTTCTATTTGTACATGTTGAGTTTGAGATATCCCATATAGCTATGATTATTAGATATGAGATATCTATCCTATATAGCTATGATTATTAAACTAACATGTGGTGAAGAAGTAATCAGGAGAGAGTATGGGGAAAGAAAAGGGAGTGCCTGGGACAAAGTTTTAGAATACACCCCCACTTACAGAGGAGAAGAATATGAATGAGAAGCCTTCCAAAGAGACTGAGAAGAACAGTCAGGAAGATAAAGAATGGAGTGGCACAAAGTACAAGGGCAAGTGCAAAGTCAGAGGACTTGGGTTCAAATGCTTCTGATACTCCTTGGTGAGACCTTGGGCAATTCACTTCATCCCTATGGCCCTCGGTTCCCTCCTATATACAATGAGAGGGTTGAACTAGATGGCCCTGAGGGTTCTTACAGCTCTAAAGCTAAGATCTTATAAAGCAATTGAGAAAAGTCTTACAAACATTTCCAAAAAAAAAAGAGTACCCAGGGGGAGGGTGGGGTAGGAGTGGGGGTGGGAACAACATCAAAAGCTATGGAGTGGTCAGTAGGGATAAAGATTGAGAAAAGATCTTTTCATTTGGAATTAATAAGCATTGGTCCTTGTAGAGAGAATAATTTCAATTGAGCAATGATGTCAGAAGGCTAAGTGAATAGGAGGAGATTCACAAGGGGAGGCAAGAGTGTTGTCAGATTCTGCTGGGAGTCTGACTGTGAAAGGGAAAAGAGACATAGGTGATAGCTTGAGTGGATAGTAGGGTCTAATGTGGGATTTTTAAGGATAGGAGAAAATAAATTGTGTTTGTCGGAAGCAAGTAAGGAACCAGTAGGGAGAAATTTAAGTTAAGAGTGGGAAAGGAGTTGATTGAGGGGACAATCTGCTGGAGAAGTCAGGAGGAGATAAAATCAAGAGTATATGTAGAGAGGCTGGCCTCCATAAAAAAGAGTAGTCATTATCTCTCAAATATATAGAGAAATGAGTCAAATTTATAAGAATACATGTCATTCCCCAGTTCATAAATGGTCAGAGGATATGAACAGGCAGTTTTCAGATAAAGAAACCAAAGTTATTTATAGTCACATAAAAAAAATACTCTAAATGACTGTTGATTAGAAAAGTGCAAATTAAAACAAGTCTGAGGTACAACTATAAGATTGGCTAATGTGACAGAAAAGGAAAATGACAAATGTTGGAAGGGATATGGGAAAACTGGGACACTAATGCATTGTTGGTGGAGTCGTGAACTGATCCAACCATTCTGTAGAACAATTTGGAACTATACCCAAAAGGCAATCAAACTGTGCATACCCCTTGATCCAGCAATACCACCACAAGGTCTGTATCCCAAAGAGATTAAAGGGGGTGGGGGGGGCTGGAGAAAGACTTACTTGTACAAATACTACTGTGCTATAAGAAATGACAAGCATGTAGAGCTGGAAAGACTTACATGAACTGATACAAAGTAAAGTGAGCAGAACAAGAACACTGTACATAGTAACAGCAATATCATACAATGATCAACTATAAATGAATTAGCTATTCTCAGCAATACAATGATCCAAGACAATTCCAAAGGACCATGATGAAAAAAATGCTATCCATATCTGGGGGGGGGGTACTGATGGAATCTGAATACAGATCAAAACATACTATTTTCACTTTATTTGTGTGTGTGTGTGTGTGTGTTTCCTTTTGGTCTGTTTCTTCTTTCACAACATGACTAATACAGAAATATGTTTTACATGACTGCACATATATAACCTATATCAAATTGCTTAAAGTCTTAGGGAGAGGGAAGGTGAGGGAGGGAGGGAGAAATCTGGAACTCAAATTTTTTTTAAAAGAATGTTAAAATGTGTCTTTACATGTAATTGGAAAAAATAAAACACCATTAAAAAAAGAAGAATGGCCACCTCTTCATCAAAGACTGGAGTAAAGGAGAAGAGAATGAGTGATGATAGCAAGAGTTTATAAGATGAAGAAAAAGGGAGAAAAGGACATGTGCAGAGTAACGCTTTTACCAATAGTGTGCCCATGTTATTGAAAATGTGGGCACACTCACACAATGCCAAAGGGACTGTATGTCTCTACCTTCTGACAAATCCCTTTGGAAATGGATTTCATTCTTTATTTGGCATAGTTTCAATTACTGTACAGCCCATATAAGTTTATGACACTATAAAAATACAAAATAACAGTAATAATAACCATGGCTGCCATGATTAAAGAATTTTTCTTGATTGTCAACCTAAATTGGACTTCACTCTATTTCTTCCCATTACTCCTGGTTATGTAGCCCCTCTGACTACCATCAATATTTTCTTACCTCTTGGGTGTTTACGTGCTTCTAATATTCATAGGCTCTGAATACATGCCTATCTCCTGGGGACACCATTTGGCCAAGTGAAACATATTTAGTCCTTTTAATCATTTTTCATACATCAGTTCCATTAGCACTTTAATCATTTTTGGTGCTCTTCTCCAAATTTTATCTAATACTTTCATGATTGATGCCAATTCATATAATGCCAATTAGTCAGGAAGAACTATTCAGCCATATGAATACTGGGCTCTATTGAAATAAAAAGCATGTATCCTCCCACTAATGTGAATCTCCCTGGTTTTGAAACAAGCACCTTCATGTGTCTGTTGTGGCCCCAAAACAAGAACATTCATTATCTCAAAATGATTCCAGAAATAGGATGCAATATATGTTACAGTAACTCTACATTGTGTGGTTGCTTTCGGCATGGGTCCACATATTGTAGGATGGTATATAGGTATGACTCTGGGAATACTGCTTTTCATTTAGTGAATGTCTTATGGCTAAAACTGGAAGGTGGAAAACAGATGTAACAATGATATCATGTCATGAAAAAGCTTGACCACATCTAAATGCCCACTATTAACAATTCTCTGAGAGGCAGGATGGTATAGCGGACAGAGGGCCAGCTGTGGAGCCAAGAAGACAAAAGTCTCAATCTTCCTTCTGACTTATATTGGCTGTAAAACCCTAGGCAAGTCAGTTCACTGCTTAAAGCTCCAGGAAATTTTCCAATATGTTGTGATCTGCATTGGTAGAGAGACTTTCCACAAAAGACATTCTCTACCTTAAAGAAATCACAGATCCAGACCCTCGCCCCTGAAAAAATAGAAAAATTTATCAGATTAGAATACAAAGATTCTAAGTAAGTCTTGGACCTAAGGGAAAGACAGTGGCCACTTCAGAAAAAAGGTGTTGTACACAATCATTTGCTCCTATAACCAGACAGACACTACAGTGATTATCAGATGATGAGTACAGCCGGTCAAATTGGGAGCATTTCTGAAAAGGGCAAAGGCCAATCAGGGATCTACTCAGCAAAAGGGCTTTAATTGGGCATAATAAAAATGTAACTGCTGATTTAGAATCAGCTCCATTCATTCATGATTATCATTAATTTTCTCTGTTCAGCATTCTTTTTTGCTGGCATTAATTCCCAGTTCTCACTGTAGTGTTACCTGCTGACCACCTTCATCTCTAAAACATATTGACTGAATTGTTTCATCCACCTAACACTGTAGATACATGTGTCAACATCTTAGTTTGCATTTCAGAATGCTTTAACCTAGGCCTGACTGTATATAATTTTATTGGTTCCTAGCTTTCACATTTAAACTCACATTAACATTCCCAAAAGACAGAATTTTTTATACCTTTAGTTTGTCAGTGATTAAACTGCAATTAACTAAAACCCAACAAAACAAAATGCTCAGCTAAATGGAGTTATGTAGAAATAGGAAAAATGAGTAGAAACAGGAAAATTAATGAAAGCAAGGATTGATTATTTAGGTGAAATGCAATTTCTACGGTATTTCTTGAAATCACTAGAAGTTAAATTCAATCTATTATATCTTGTATACCTACTATCCTATATAATAATCAACGATGTTCCAAATACTGGCCTGGAGATCACTAGAAATTCTCAATCATGAAAGAAAGATTTCATCTTTTTTCACTAGACTATATATAGTAAGGCAGGACATGGGAATAAAACATTTAAAAAAGATTTTCAGAATGCATTACATCAAGCATGGGTAGCATGTAGTTTAAAATGTTTTTAAATATTTCGTTCCTCTTTCCTTCCTTGCTAAGGGCAGGTTGAGCAATCCATTGAGCTAATCTGTGAGGATAGATGGATAGATAGATTGATAGATAGACACACGTATACATACATGTATACATATTACAAGCACTGCAGAGACTACAATGAAGTGAGTCTTGAGGTCAAATCTATCTGCAGAAACTTACTAAATGTGTGACTGTCAGCAAGTGAGTGACTTAACCTCTGCCTACCTTAACCTCAACTATAAAATGGGGATCATAATAGCACCTACTTCACAGGGTTGCTGTGAAGACAGATTGTAATATCTGTATAGTCCTTGAAATAGTACCTTCCATAGAGTAGGTGCTTAATAAATGTTTTTTTCCTGCCTGGCTGCCTACTTTCCTTCCTTCCTTCCTCCCTTCCTTCCTTCCTTCCTTCCTCCCTTCCTTCCTTCCTTCCTTCCTTCCTTCCTTCCTTCCTTCCTTCCTTCCTCCCTCCCTCCCTCCCTTACTCCCTCCCTTCTTCCTTCCTTCCAGATTGAAGGTATGGTGAAGCATGTTATTCCCTATGCCATTAAGTAAGTAAATTAAGTAGGTGATAACATGTTATCTGTACTAATTTGTGCCTAAGATGTGTTATAAAGAATATCATCTTGAAAATGTCTGATCAGAAAAGAAAGGAGTCCAGTGATGGTAAAAGGTCAGGATAACAGATGAAAATGCCAAGTATTACACTGGTATGAAATGGTAAAACATATAGAAGAAAGTCTCTAGCCCATTGTGTGGTTCCTGTATGAAAGTTCATAGGAGGACCTGGACTAGAATCAAACAACACAAGAAGTCATTGATAGGTGTATGACCTACACCATTAGATGAAGTATCCATATCGAAAACATCCCAGATACCCTTCCAGCACAGCACTGGAAACCACTGGCTACCAGCAGCCAGGAATTCCCCAAAGCCTGTCTGCAGGAGCTTGGGGGGCCATGGAAGAGTGTTCTCTTCCCTTATCCAAGAGGGAGGGGGAAGCAAAATCTCAGAGAAATGAGGGGACAGCAATGTGCCTGAGAGTTGGATAAGACTCCTGGTGGCATGGCAACCGAGAAAGGGAGGAATGGGGAGCTGACTGTGTCACAGCATTGTGGCTGCTGCTATGATCATGAATGTTCAAGAGAAGAGAGAATGGCAGAAGCAAGAGGGTATAGCCCAGGGGTGGGGAACCTGTGACCCTGGTATAAACTACAGGTGTTCCCTGTGGGTCACAAACTGCAGTGGTGGAAAACCCACCCCTCTATCTCTGACTTCAGGATGATTTGCTTTCTTTTTTAGTCCCCTTCTATTCCCAGCTTCTTTTAAACAACCTGTTGGCTTTATGTGCTGGTCATGTGTTCTCGAAAAAAAGAGAAAGAAAATAATTACTCTAAGATATCGGTCTGTGTGTGGATAAGTGGATATGGTTTGGGGGAAGGATTAAAGAAAAAAGCAGAGTTAGGGGTTATGGTTGCAGAGAGAGAAAGACTGAGAAAGAGACAGAAAGAACAGAGAAAGAGAGAGATTGACTGAGAACAGTGATTTAGTGATTTGTCTGGTAGCCCAAGATGGATGATGTTAGATGTTTAACCTTTAGTTTCTTGTTATATTTGAGTTTTTTATATCATTTCACTTGTTTGATCTAAAATCCAGTAGCCGCTGAGTATGCCTGGGCTGATGGATTTTGTTATCTGCAGTGGCATGAAATGGGAAGGGATTTTCAAGGAAAGAACTTCGAAGAGGGAGCTATTTTGGGATTTTGTTGAGAAGTATCTGTTCTGTCAAAACAAAATGTATGAATACATTTTTAAGAGAAAAAACAAGAAACTGGTACAATTAAGCAATTGGCCAAACATTATGTCAAAGAAAAGAACATGTTGGCAATTTAAAAATATATTTTTAAAATAGTTGATACTGATTTTACTATTAAAATTGCTAAAAGAGCTGACTGATATTTTCAGAATTTTTTTTCTAATCACTCAAAATAGAAGTGAGATCAGAATAAATAAGAAAATGGGATGCAACAAAAAGGAGATAAAAGATCTGCATCAGGAGAAGTTGTTTGTATCTATGCTGGAGGGGGACAGTTAGGGATACAGGGATGTATGGAGTGAATAAGGAAGAAAATGGTATAGTGAGGGACAAAGTTAGGTATTATGTCTTTCCACCACTGCTTTGTCTCTGCAAAACCTTCTCTCTCTGCTGGGCTATACAGATGAAATCTGCTCTATCTAATGGTCCCTTAGGTTGGGTACTGTTTGGAACTCATACAAACACCCTTCCAACACCAATGAAATTAATGGCCCCATTCATTGAGGATGGAAAGAAAAAGGCTGCTTAACATTAAGCATTTCATCATTTTCTGCAGACTGCCTTCGTTTTCATTGCAAGCCTAATGAATATATTCAAGCTTCAGGGGAAACCACAACCAACCAAGCAAATGGTAGATATGAGTCAGAGCCCGAGTTGCTGCTTGTCTCTGCTCCCAGCGTGGGGTGAACAGTTCACAGTATTTTCATTTTCTGCTTTTAAAAAAAATTCTATCTTTCTGCAAATGAAAAATAAATCCCACTTAACTACTTCTGCATTTGTCCTTTGTTTTTCAATTCCTTCTCTATTTTTGCCTGTTTATTTGACATTTACAAGGCAGAATTTTATGGTTTTTTTTTTAAATTGTCAATTAATTCTATGAGGAAAAAATTTGCTTTGGGAGGCTGGGGACACTGTTAGTTTGCATAAATTCTATCCAGTATGAATATTGTGCCATCTCCTTAGCCACCATGGGCTTGAAACATTATTGTTACTGAGTTATTATTCATGACACCTCAAAACAGGAATGAAGTGGCCCACAATGGGCAGGGTCTGGCTCTAGTTCTCAAAGTAGTCACAAAGTCAAAACCTGACACTGTCTCATTCCAGCTGCCTGCACAATGCCAGACAGCTGGCTGAACACTGAAAAATTCAGTCAATTATGCAGACATTTGGAAACACCCTAATAATCTGACTGATTATGAGTTTTTAGCTGGATGTCTGGAATTACGTCAAGTGATTTTTGGTTCAATACCATATCTGGGCAGTGCTTCCTCAAATTTTCCTCTCTGCAGATAAATCAATTCTATATCCCTTACTTCGTCTGTCCCTTGCCTCTTATGCCTACATTCTAGAAAAAGAATTTGGAAGTGGATAAGAGACAGAGGGTGGTCTGGCAGGAGAGATGGCAAAAGAGCAAGACCTCAGAGGACATGGAACAGCATAGAGCCAAGGGCAAAGCCAAGGAGGGCGTACAATGCAGACAGCTGAGGAGGGAACATGTTAAGTAGTCTCAGTCTTCTCAGCAGGTGAAGGAGAACAATATGAAATTATTTGCTGGGGAGGGGGTTGATGGGCAGATGAAGGAAGGTTGGGGAACTGGGAAGAGGGAAGAAGGGATAGGAGAGCCACTTCAGGGGATTTACCCATCATCAATTAGCGATAATGCTAATTAAAAGGGCTCATGCTGTCAGTGTAAACTGGTGACACTGAACCAAATTACAGCTTTTACAGAAGCAGTGATTTGAAAAGATAAAAGCAAAAAAAAAATGGTTTGAGTGTATTCATTTTACCCTAAGTGCAATCATTTATGTGAACTTCTTCTAATAATGATTATAAGGCTATGAACTGGAAGGACCTTAGAGTTCATCTAGTCTACTTCCCCCATTTTAAAATGCAGACTCCCAAGGCCCAGAGAGGTTAAGTGGTTTGCCCAAGGTCACACAGCAGTGAGGGGAAGAGTCAGATTTGAACCCAGTGGCTCTGACTTCATATCCAATTCTTAGGGACTGATTAAGAAGAATTGATTACAAAAGGAGAAAGGACAGAACCTTTGGGAGGAAGTGACAATGTTATCTTAAATCTCCTAATAGATAAGTCTGATACCCACCCTAAAATTTGGATAACCAACTTCAAAAAGTTCAGAAAAGGGATGCATAGGATTCTATATACTAAAATTAGATAGAGAGGTCCTTCCAAGTGGGATGGGTAACTTTCAAGAAGAAATTTCGATTGACAAATACAAATGATACATGTAAGTAGGAAAAAAAGATTTGTTTAAAAAGATTAACTTGGAATTTCCAGGAATCCAATGAGGATTTCAAAGTTTTAAAAAGGCACATATAGACTCGTAGTAATAATATGAGACAGTGAGAGGGCCCAGTGAAGTCAAATCCCACCCTCAAACTGGTCAAAAATGTGCAAAATAAAGGATATAAAAAACAGAAACAAAAGAAACAGTTCTCCATGGGGTCATTCCTTGTGACTATAGTCCTAGGTTCAAATAAATGGATCCTTCTCCCTATATGTACCATGTGCTTCCTTCTCAGGGCTCCCTACAACCATCAAGTTGCATGTCTACTTTCTTTTGCTTCTCAGGATCTCACCTTGCCAGTGATTCTTCTAGATTTTTAACACATCACTGAAGGAAATACTGAGAATTCAGCTCATCCCAGAACTCTGGACCAGAGGAGTTAATAGGTGATTGTCAATGGGAGAAAGACCCAGCAATGAAGGGACAGAACCAACAAGAAGACTGAAGCAAAGGTTGGGTAAAAATCCATTCCAGCCTCAGTACCATTAAATAGTCCAGAAAGCATCAAATAAAGTAAAGAAAAAAGAAGAGAGGCGAGATACTTCAAGCAATATGGCTCAGTGAGAGAATATGGCTGAGACCAACCTGCCCTCAAGTCAGCTAGGTGGTACAGTGGATAGAGCACTGGGTCTGGATTCTGGAAGACCTGTGTTCAAAATCAGACTCAGATACTTAACCTGTTGTGAGACCCTAGACAAGTCAATAAATATTTGCCTCAGTTTCCTCATCTATAAAATGGGGCTAATAACAGCACCTACTTCCTGAGGTTGTTATGAGAATCAAATGACATAATAATTGTAAAGTACTTAGTAAAGAGTCCTGGCACACAGTAGATGTTATATACATGTTAGCTATTATTATTAATATATTTAATGGCAAGAAAAGCATAAATATAGGAGGAAAACTCACAAAAAAACCTAGAAAGGACTTGACAACAAAAGCAAAGCAAGTAAAGAGAGTCAGTACAATGAAGAAATACTTTGTATAGAATGAAATTGATTCAAAAAGCTCTGCTGAAAGGGAAACAGCAACTACCGCGATACCCCCTGAAATAACTGAACAACTGTAAGAATTTCCAGAATAGCTCAGAAGAGAAATGAAAAAGCTATTTTTAAAAACTGAGATGGACATTAGGACAAAAAACAAGAGTTCTTAAAGGAGCAATAAAAACAATAAATAAGAAAGTAAAGAGTTTAGTACAAACAATAGAGAATCAAATAAGTTAATTACTTGCAAAAGAGAACAGTTGACTTGGAACTCAAGAAAGCATTGGTGAAAGAAAAAAACTAACAACAATATCAAAATGCAAGACAAGAAGACAAGAAAACATGATATTGCTATAAACCAAGACTAACTAACTATATAGCACTTGAATGCTTAAAAGAAAAGTTAAGTAAAAATAGTAGAGGGAAATTGACAGTAAAAGTATCTATAATGGTAGGGAATGTCACTGTACCTTTTTCAAACTTAGATGAATTTAAAAAAAAAGATAAATGAGACAGAAATTAAGGAACTAACTAGAACTCTAGAAAAAAATAGAGATTATAGAATGGTGATTAATGACTAGTAACAGAAAAGAGGTTACAAATTCCTTGGGTGCACATGGCATCTTTACAAAAACTGAGCATATACTGGGGCATAAAACGTCTCATAAACAAAAGCAGAAAAGCAAAAGTACTAAAATATATATTTTATAAGCAAAGGTAATAATAATTTTATTCAATAAGGGACCTTGAATAAATAATTAAAGTGAATTAGATACCAAACAACAATCCTAAAACATTGGTGGACCAAAGAATAAGTTATAGAAACAATAAAAAAATATCAAAAAATAAAATGACAAGGAGATAATATACGAAAATTTATGAGGTGCAGCTAAATTACTTCTTAGGGGAAAATGTATGTCTCTCAGAGCTTGCTTACAGTAACAAAATAGGGAAAGGACAAATCAATTAATTGGGCTTTTAATTTTTTTAAGAACCTAGGAAAGTAACAATTTGAAACCTTTCAACTAAACATCATAATTAAATTTCTGAAAATTGAAGAGATTAACAACCTTAAAAGAAAACAATCCATTTAAATTATAAATCAAGCAATTATTTTTAGCTAGGAGGCACAGTGGATAGAGTAATGGACATGGAGTCAGTTACACATGGGTTCAAATCCAGTCTCAGACACTAATTAGCTATCTGTCCCTGAGTAAATTACTTAATGCCTATCTCAAGTTTCCTCATATGTAAAATGAGAATAATAACAGCACCTACCTCCTGGGGTTGTTGTGAGGATAAAATGAAATAATTTTTGTAAAGCACTTTGTCAACTTTAAAGTACTATACAAATTCTAGGTATTATTTGGAAAAAAAATTATTACTAATAAAACAGATAAGCAGTTAATTAGTCTGAGTTCTAAAAATAGAAATGAAAACAAAATAGTTCATATCAAAAGATAAAAAGGAAAATTCACAATAATTGATGAGGAAATAAAGGAAATCATTGGAAGCCACTTTTGCCTATATATATATATATATATATATATATACACACACACACAAACATATATACCAACAAAACAAACTTTGATAAACTATATGGATACTTTTTTAAAAAACCTAGAATAATATAAGGAGAGATTAGCATAATAACCCAATATCAGAAAGAGAGACTGAATAAAACAAATTGACACCCAAAGAAAAGCATCCCAACAAAGAAAAACACAATAGATTTACAAGTGAATTCTATCAAGCATTCAAATTATGTTTATTTACAATATTACTGATCTTTTTATAAAAACAGGAAAATAAAAGACCCATCTAAACTCTTCTCATAATATAAATATGATTTTGATACCAAGGGAGAAACAAATCAGAGAAAGAAAACTACAGACAAATATCCTAAATGAACACTCATGAAAAAATATTAAATATAATATTAGTAAATAAGCTACAACAATGTATTAAAATGATCATATATCATGATCACGTAGAATTTATGCCAAGAACACAGAGTTTGTTCAATATAAGTAAAACTGCTCAGTAGACCATATTAACAACAAAAATAATAAAAACACATTATTATATAGCTAGATATTATAATTGCTTTCAATAAAATCCAACATGCTGATAATTATTCAAAAATTTATAAAAATTAAAAAAAATAAAATCTAACATGTTTCTACGAAGAACACTAGAAAGTATAAGTCGACATATCCTTAACATGCTAAAAAGCATCTACCTAAAACATTAGGTACAATTATGCAACATTAGGTACAAAATGTAACAAACATTACATAAAACAGAGAAAGTTGAGAGTCCTTTCCAATAACATTATGACAAGGATACCCACCATCACTTTTACTATTTAAATTAATACAAAAAATGTTAGTTGTAGCAATAAGACCAGAAAAAGAAATTGAGAGTGTTAACATAGGCAAAACAAATACCAAACTGTCATTTTTTTTTTACAGATTTGATACCTAGAGAAACCCAAAAATATCAACTAAAAATTACTTGAAACAATAAATTCTTCAAAATTTCAGGATATAAAGTAAATCCATATAAATCATCAGAATTTCTGTATATTATCAACAAAACTCAATAGGAAGGAAATTCCATTCAAAATAATTACAGAAGGCATAAAATATTTGAGAACCACATGAATTAAATAACAAAACATTCCTTACAGAAATACCAACAGACCTAAATAGACAAATACTAATTGAGTAGAGGTAGGCTATGCCTATATAATACAAATGACAACACTACCTAAATTAATTTGCTGTTGTAGTCCCATATGAATAAATCTAAAAAAGGAGTATTTTATAAGGCTGAAAAAATAAAATTCATGTGGAGGAAGAAAAGGTCAAGAATCTCAAGAGAAATAATAAAAACCAGTAGGTAAGAAAGGGATCTAGCACTGTGTGACCTTGGTCAAGTCACTTAACCCCAATTGCCCTGCCTTCCCCCCTCCAAAATAAGCAAAAAAAAAAAAGGATCTAGCAATACCAGATATCAAACTATATTGTAAAGAGGTAATCATCAATGACATAAGAAATGACAAAAGCGATAGTTTGACAGAAACTTATGAAGACCTTCAAGAACTGTGAAATAAGCAGAACCAAAAGAATGATGTATACAATGACAACAATATTATAAAGAAAAATAACTTTGAAAAACATGAGAACTCTTACTAATGAAAAGATCAAGTATGATGCCAGAAGATTGATTATAAAACACATTATCCACTCTTTGACAGAGATATGATGGACTCAAGATGCAGAAAAATACATATATTTTCAGACACATTCAATGTAGGAATTTGTTTGGCTTGTCTACTCACATTTGTAACAAGAGCTTTGTTTTCCTTTATACCAAGGGGAGGGGCAGAATGGAAAGCAATTATAGGGATAAAATAGCAAAACAGGAAAAGAGTGTCATTAATTTACCTTGTTTTTTAATTGAAGAGCAGAAAATAGAAGGAAAGCCAGAAAGGAACCCGTATAAGCAGGATAGCTTCGAAATCTATAGAATGAATGTGTGTGTGTGTGTATATTAAATCAAGTTAAACGTAAGATATTTGCAGTTGCTGGTGCAATTTCTTTCCTACTATACATATTTTATAAATTCCATAGATCCAAGAATAAAAACTACTTTGAGAAGGACTCCTTATCCAAAAACAACTGCTAGGAAAACTGGAAGGCAGTTTGATAGAAAATAGATTTAGATCTATCTATCTATAATAGATAACTGAAATAAATATAAAATAATACATCATAAAAAGTATTAAGAGAGAACATGAGATATTTTTAGAGTTGTAAGGGAAAATTCATTTTGAGACAAAGGATAGAGAAAGTTCTAAAATACAAAATAAATTATTTCAAGTATGTAGAAATTTTTAAATGCTTTCACCAGTACAAAATCAGTGTAATTAAAGTGAGAAGAGAAACTAGTAATTGGAGAGGGGGTATTTAATTTAAGCAACTTGGATAAAATTCTGTCATCCAAATTCTATAAGGGATTGACACAAATGTATAAGATTAAGAACCTTCACCAATAAACATATAGTCAAAGGAAATGAAGTTTTCAAAAGAAGAAATACAATCTATCTCCAGTCATGCAAAAATAAAAATGCTCCAAATCACTAATAATAAGAGAAATGCAATGTGAAGCAAGAATGAGATTCCATCTCACATCTAAATTGTCAAAGCTGAAAAATGATGTAAATAGAATTGGAGAGATCATGTGAAGATAAGCTCTAATACAATGTTAGCAGAACTGTGAACTGGTCCAACAATTTTGTAAATCAATTTGGAAGAATTATATGACAAAAGTTACTAAACTCTTCCTTTCAATTCAGTGATTTCATAACTTTGCATATGTTCCAAGGAGGTAAATGGTAGATAGAAAGGTCCCATATGTAGTGGGACTCCATCTTTAGTTAGGGATAGTTTCTAAAGCCAAATTACGAGGTCAAAATTCCTGATAGTCAAAATTACCCTCTCCCTGCAACATGTCCAAGTTGAGCAACCCCCCTCACATGTTAGAACAAGGGACATAAAGGAGTTGACAAGATAGTTACCAAACTCTAGGATAAGGATTGACCTAAAGGCAAAGTCATTTAGGCTAAGGCACAAAGCTGGGTTGAATATACTCTTGCCGATTTCCTATCTCCCATCTCATGTTCTCTCAAGAGTATATGATCACTTAATGGAATACTAGACAGATTTATCTGCACCATTTACATTTTTGCATTATTTAACTTTAAATCCCTCTCTATTTTTTCCCTTTGCATGTACAATTTAATTTGTCTAAATTGAATGTGCATATAGTATGATTCTACCATATACAAAAACAGCTTTAGAAATGCTTTTTTATTGTGGTCACAACAATAACAACCAAAGAACAAAAGCTTGAAAACAAAGCAGGGTCCATCAACTGGGTAATGGCTGAACAAATTGTGATATGACAATATAACATAATATTATTGTGCTGTAAGAATGATGGCCATGAAAAATTCCTAGAAACATGGAAAAACATTGATTGATCTATAATACTGAAAGGAGAACCAAGAGAACATTATACAAAGTAACTGTGACCATTTCAACCAAGACAGTGCTGAAAGATTTCAGAACACAAGTAAAACACAACAGTGAGTATTGGTTCCAGATGACTGATGTTGAACAAACTTCCTTCCAAGGGTGGTGGATTATGGGAATGGAATATTATAAAATCTGTCCATCCCAGTCACCATATTGGATAATTCTGCTTAAATATTTTTTTCTTTGTTATCAGGGATAACTGAGAGATGGACTGTGATTACTGGGAAATGATTGTGACATAAAAAAACAAAATTCAGTAATAAAAACTTTTTTTTTAAACAAAAGAGGCTTGGATTAGATAAAACGCCTCAGAAGTAGTCCAGAAATTTGTTAAAGTGGTGCTAGGCTAAGAATGCAAATTTTCTGTAACTTATCTATGCAGTAGCTAATCTAAGTCTGGATAATTGAGACTTGATGAAAATTACCCCAAATATTCGAGGATGCGTTATAGCGTACACCACTGTTACTCATTACTGATCTTTGATTACTTAAGAAAAATGTTTTGTTTAAAGTTGGATGATTCTGTCAAATCTTAGTTTGGGCTTTTTATATTCACATCTGGTTTCTAGACTATGAGCTGGCCTAATCCAATCAAACTTCCTAATGGTTGCACATCAGCCTCAAGATTTATTATGGAAACTTGGAAATGGAAAAAATGATCAAGAATGATAATGAGAAGGCAGAAGGACTCAACTCTATTTTGTTTCTCTTTTCTCTATCAGGAAGAATGATCCTTGAACTATGAAAGATAAAACCAAAGTGGTTAGTACAGAATTGAAACAGAAGATAAATGAGGAGGAAATGGTTTGAGAGCACCTAACTGCCTTCAAGGAGATTAAATCACCAGGTCCAAAGAACCTACAGCAAGGATACTAAGGGGAATTGAGGGGGTGATTGCTAAGTCACTTTCAATGAACTTTTAAAAATTGTAAAGAATGAAAGAGGTGTTTGCAACAGAGACTGGAAACAGACAAATGATGCATCAATTTTCACAATTTTCACTTCTCTTCTGGGCTACTGCAAGGACTTCCCAATTGAAAACTGTTTCAAGTCCCTCCTTACGCTAATCCGTCTTCTACATATCTACCAAAAGGATTTTCCTAAAGCACAATTCTGTCATGCCACTCTCTATCTCTAAGAGATTCCAGTGGCTCCCTATTGCCTCTAAGATCAAATTTAACCTCCTCTGTTTAGTATTTAAAGTGTGTTACAATCAGGTCCCAAAGTAGCTTTCCCATTAATCCTCTTCACACACTATGGGCCAGCTAAACTGGTGTTCTTCTCATTCCTTCTATAAAGAACTCTATCTTCAGTCTCAGTGCCTTTGTACATTTCTCCCCAATGCCTGGAATGCATTCCCTCCAGACCTCCAACTCTCAAAGTCTCTGGCTTCCTTCCAGGTTCAGTTCAACAGAATATGAGCTCTGTGAGGGCAGGACCTGCTTGTTTTTTTTAAACATTCTTTGTGTCCTTATTGCTTAGCACAGTGACTAGCATATAGTAAGAACTTAATGAATGCTTATTAGTTGACTCATTAAATGCATGTCATGTTAACTTTGCAAGCTTTGCTTGATTACAAAACCAAACTCTATTCAAGTATGTATGATACTCATAGTTTGTTCATGCAGCATGGCTATGTGCTCACAAATTAAAGATGAAAGAAATATTGCTAGAGACCCCTGATCTTAGGTCAGAGGTTCTCAGCTCTCTGTCTTGTCTTGAAACTCTTTGCTGTGGCCTGTCAAGGACTGGGGGTGTTGTTTTTGAAGTGAAGTATCTATCAGTCCTGATTATAGCAGAGGCAGAAGGCTAGGCCTTCTAGGGGTTCTTACAGAAAGATTGCACTTTGGTAAATACAATAACCAACACTAAGAATGGTGAGAGTGAAGGCAAATGCCACCTACTTCAATATTTTCCCTGCTACCAGTCCTGATGATGGCCAGCAAACTCTAGGTAAGCAGAGACTGATGGTTAGATGAAGTGAACTAAGTTGCTTGTTCTATAATAAGCAAAGTTTTAGCTGAAATATGAGCCAAAGAACTCGACCTCAAAGAACAATTCAAAGGCAACCACCCTGTTCATAAATGTAGAATTGGCTCCATGTGTGACTGACAAATACTTCTAAAGCAAAGATTTTTTTAACCTGGGGTCCAAGGACCCATAAGGGCTCTTTGGATAGATTTGGGGGAGAAGGTGCTTCACAGGAGCTTGGTGATACAGTAGACAGGATACAGAAGTCAGAAGCAAGAAGACTTGAGATCAAATTCCACCTCAGACATCTTTCCTCACCTATAAAATCTGGACAGTAACAGCTCTTACCTCACAGTGCAGATGGGAGAATAAAATTGAGTTAACAAAGGTAAAACACCTTGTGAACCTTAAAGTGGAACATAAATATTAGCTATTATGATTCACTTTATTTCGACATAACCGGTTTCTTTAATAAACTTAGGTATTTTATTTTATGTATTTAAAGACATTATTCTGTGACGGCATCCATAGGCTGATTCACTAGACTGTCAAAGACATCCACAAAAGGTTAAGGAGCTCTGCTCTAAAGACACCAAGTTTACATAAGAAGGCCTTGCTAACACAAGATGAATGACACAAAAATTCCTTGAAAGGTCTTGTTTTACATCAGTGACAAATCTCAGTGCCTGCAACAGGCAAAGAAACAAAAGCCTTTTCCACTGACAGGGCCATCCATGGATGCATTTTTCTGTCTTAAGCTACAATCAACTAAAGGCAACCGCAGGCAATAATTCAAGGGCAACCACCCTGCTCATAAATACAGAATTGGCTCCACTTGTGACTGACAGGAACTTGGCTCTTTTTCATTCCAAAGATACTAAACAACATCATATTTTATTTGATGCAATGGCCAAGTCCTGGTTTTCCATTATGCAGAGTATTCTAGTTCTTGTGCTCCCCTCAAGCAGTATCCATCTTGAATCAGATTAAGTTGAACAAGAATAATTTCAGTCTCTCAAAAGTACTGTTTCCATTTTTTCTTCTTCCCTACACCTTCTTGTGATCAAATTACTTTTAGTAGCCTCTAGGTTCACTTGAAACATTATTTCCAAGGTGCCAAATGCATGGCATTCTTTTTGCCCTTAGCACAGTAAGATTGGTAGGGTGAACCTAACTGTGGTTAAAAAAGAGCCCCAAACTGCTAATCCAGGTTACTTCCACCACTCTTTAGAAGGCTTTAGGGCTCTTGGTAGAGCAAAACTAATGAATCTCTCTCAAAACAATGAGAATGATCTCATTTTTGATCATGAAACATAATCAGCAAAGTATTCTTACACCCCCATTTCTTTTTTTTTTTTTTTTAGCAATCGGGGTTAAGTAACTTGCTCAAGGTTACACAGCCAGTTATTTCTGGATGTGGTGCTGAGTATCTGAGCCCAGATTTGATCCAGGTCATCCCGACACTGGAGCCAGTGCTCTTACTTGCTGAGCCACCTGGCCGCCCCTAAGCAATTGGGGTTAAGTAACTTGCTCAAGGTTATACGGTCAGGTGTTTCTGGGTGGGTGCTAAGTGTATGAGCCCGGGATTCGATCTCCAGGTCATCCTGACACTGGAGCCAGTGCTCTTATTCGCTGAGCCACCTGGCCGCCCCTACACCCCTATTTCTTTGGGAAGCCACTAAGACTTTGGCAGTATTACAGGGACCTTGGTCCTTTAGACAATTTATGCTTTTTCAAATTATGTCACTCCATGAGAAACTACTAGATTTGAAGATTTTAAGCAGTATTTCAAATGATTTTGAAGTCAAAGTTCCTTTAAGTTTCTGTTTGAGGAAAAATTCCAAATGGAACAGACTTCTACGAGAGGCTTGTGCCAAGAAAGAATGGGAAGGAGGGAAATAAGCATCTGTTTGCCAAAAAATTCTGAAGATTTTCCCAGAACTGCACAAGCAACAGTCAACAGTTCATTTGCAAGCTGGGTTCCAAGGTTCCATACTGTCTTCCCTATGTCCTTTTCGGTCCAATTTCTCCAAGGGATCATACTTTGAAGCTGTTCTCTACAACACTACCTACACCTTCCACAAGCTGATTTGTTTTTTAAGGTACTTCCATCAAAAATTCACCAAGTTGCTTGCTTATCTGATCTGCCTGCAGCTTCCAAAGACCTTGACCCAGGCTTCTGGTTAATGGGAATTGCTAATTACTTGCAAAGATCTGGGATGGGCTGGGGGAAGGTTCATTACTAGAATTAATTCCGTTCACAATAAAGACTGACTGTTAATTCTAGGGAAACCAAAGAGGTTTGTTTTAAGCATTTCTTAGTAGCGTTTTGATTCTTTATCCCAGTCTGGCTCTGACAACATAAAAGGCTAAGGGAGGGGAAGGTAATGTGGAGAAACTTGCCAAAACAATTAGGGAAGCCTTGAAGGAAGGAAAATGGCAAAAGAATGGTCTGACTGGGAAAAGGCTTCTTCAAAGAGGTAGTGAATACAGAAAACTGATACCTGTGAATGGGGTACACACACACACACACTCTCTCTCTCTCTCTCTCTCTCTCTCTCTCTCTCTCTCTCTCTCTCTCTCTCTCTCTCTCTCTCTCTCTCTCTCTTTCTCTCTCTCTTTCTCCACGCTCTGCAAAGACTCCTCAGAATGAGGAAAAGGGAGAGAGACTATCTCAAAACCAGAGACAGACTTCTGTAATACTGGACAGACCTGAGTCATGGGTTTCCTAAGAAATTATACAACCTAGGACCCTTCCCCCCTTCCCTTGCTGTCAATCAACCGTAAGCCCTCCAGGAATTTTAGGCTTAGAACCCTTCCCCCTTCTTCACTTTGGCATTTGTCAAATAAGGATAGGTACAGTTGGATTGGCTATCCCCTATTTCCTTTCTCTTTGGCCTTTTTCTGCTCCCAGACTGTAAGCCCGCTTCCCAGCCACTGGGAGATAGTGGCAGGTTTCTTTGTTCCTTATTACTGGAGGAAATTTCAAGCTCAGATTGTAAGCCTGCCTCCCAGCCAATGAGAGAAGGGACAGCAGTGGGGGGTGGAGAGGATTTGACTGTCAGGGTATAGATTCTTGTTCTGTTTTCTGTAACACGCCTCATTCTGCTGGTTCATCCTGGTGGAATGGACACCCTCTTCTTGCGAGAAATGTTCTTTCCTCAAGATAACTCTGATTTTTTTTATTTTTTTGGTTAGGGGATTTTTGGCGTCCCCATACCCCACAAATTTGCCTACCTATTTTCCTTCATCTCAGACAGGACAAGTGCTACCTGGCACAGAACTGGGCACACAGTGACCTTTTATTTAATGTTTGCTGACTTGACAATTCCATTGACTTCACAAACCATTTTGTAAATGCCTGCTCTGTGGAAGGCCATTGTTCTGTCAAGAGGCTTATGTTCTACTGGGGAAACATGAACTACACATAGAAAAGTACCAAGTATCTACAAAGCAGTCTTAAGGGGGAGAGAACAGAAACAGGGGCCAGGATCAGAAAAGCCTTTCAGTAGGAAGTCATACTTGAACCTGAAACTTCAAGCCAGGTAGGAATTCCACGAGTTGGAGCTCAGCAGGAACTACACTTCAGACAGGGAGGGATGGTTGCCTGTGCAAAGACATGGACACAAAAGATGAAATTTTGTGTCCAGGGAACAGCTAGCAGGCCAACGTGACTGAAGTAAGGAGGGTGTGAAGTGAAAGAACAGGAAATCAGGCTGGAAATAGAGGTGAGAAGCCAGATGGAGAAAGGCCTTCCTTAAACGCCACTTTGGGGATTGTGTATTTTATCCTAGAGCCAATTGAATCCATTCAGTGAAGATTTCTGAGTCTGTGTTGTGGGGTGGGAAAGGGAGAGATAATTATGTGCTTTAGAAATATCAATTTGGCAGCTGTGTGGAGGATAGACTGGGGAGGGGGAGAGACAGGAAGCTGGGAGACCAATTAGGAAGTTATTTTGCACGAATCTAGGTGAAACAGCCTGAACTAGGGTGGAGACCATGGGAGTGAAGAGAGGGGGACAGATGTGTAAGACGACAACTGACTGGATACCGGGAATGAGGGAAGAAGCAAAGATGCTTCTCAAGCTGGAAATGGGGATGGCCAGTAGAAGAATGATGGTTCCCTCAACAGAAATAGGCAAGTTTGGAGGAGGGAGGAGTTTGGAAGAAAAGACAGTAAGCTCCATCTTGGACAAGATGAATTTGCGATGTTTATGGGACATCTATTTGGCATGTCAAATACAAGTTGGTGATGTTTAGGAGAGAAATTAAGGCTGGATAGACTTGATACCTTGTTGCATATAAATGACAGCTGAACTATAAGCACTTATATTCATATGGTGCTTTAAATACAGTTTACAAACTGTTTAACTCTTTGAAGAGGTAGTCCACACCATTTGTTAATCGGGTGAGAGACCATTGAGGACAGAAGAGAGCCAGGTTCAAAGCCGTGTCTAACATGTACTACCTGTAACAATTGGTAAATCATATAACCTCTCCAAATCTTTTCTAATCCGTAACACCTGCAGTAGGGGGCCTGGTTTGGGGTTTTTTTTTGGGGGGGGGGGAGGAATGAGTGGTGTAAGCCTCACTTAATGTAAAGTACTGCACACCTTAAAGGGTAATTTAAATGCTATTAAGATAACTAGACAATAGTTTCCCTCTCACTTATAGAATTTCTAGGTTAATGGTAACTTTGTGATTTAGATTGAGAGTAATCAATTTTACATATCGAAAATTAAAAGGATTCAGTGTGTTCTTCTAAGATCCATTTAGAGTACTGTGTGCAAGCCAGCTCATTGCTTACCACAGATAGAGTAGGGCAAATGAGTTTAGACAAGGGAAGAGCATTAAAATCAGGAACAAGACACAATTCCACATGAGCACAAAATGGCTGGTCCACTCAAAAAACCTCTTCCAAGGCTTGATTTTTCCTGAACACCCCTCCTCCAGGGCCATTTCAATGACTAACTTTGGACTCAGTCAATACACTCTTGACTGTTAGAAGTTCTCAGCCTGAAAACATATTCCTTCATTATTCATTTGGGTGGGGGATGGCAGCAGGAGACAGGACAATAACAGTAAGAGGAATAGAGAGAAACAGACCAAAATCAAATCTCATCATCCTGGGATGAGATTCATAACCTACTCTCACTTGAACAGGACTAAATAGGTGGAAAGTTCAAATAAACAGCCTTTTTTTCCCTTGCTCCTTTGTTGTTTTTTTAAAATTACATCGATTTTTCCATCACCTTCATTTACAAATACAGCCCTCCCTGCTCTGCTCCCCAAAGACCAGGTCTCATAACAAAGAATCCAAAAGAAAGGGGGTAAAAAACAGCTGAGCCAGTAAACAAGTCGGAGGAAGCCTGCAAAGTTCTGAGCCTATAATCTTGCCCCTCAGCAGACAAAGGAGGAAGGGAAGGTCATTTGTTATTCACTTTTTCAAGGCCAAGCTTGATGATTATAATTTCATAGCACTCAGGGTTTGGTTTGTTTGTTTCTTTTCAGGGAGGGTTGGTTGCTATGGCTCTTTCCACTTTTGCATTGCTGAGGTCAGTGTGTATATTGTTTTCATGGTTCTGCTTAACTTCCTTTGTTCTGTGTATATCTTCCCCCTCTTCTCCATATTCTGCATATTTATCATTTATATTTATTTATATATTTTTAATTTAGAATTTCTTGAGCTGAAATTATATTCCATTATATTCAGATACCACAATATGCTTAACAAATTCCCCAGTCAATGGGTATCACTTGTTTCCAGTCCTTTGTCATCACAAAAGGCCTAGACTCTTCTGTTCTGAAAGGCAAATTCCACTTTACAGTATGACCAGGGGAAAGGTAAAGATTTAGCATTGGAAAGGTCCTTAAAAATCATGGAATCAAGAGTTTTCTAGATGAGGGTAGAGAGGGAGAGGGAAAGGGAGAGGGAGAGGGAGAGGGAGGGAGGGAGAGAGAGAGAGAGAGAGAGAGAGAGAGAGAGAGAGAGAGAGAGAGAGAGAGA
>NW_027187307.1:9323535-9378956 GCF_028583685.1 Petaurus breviceps papuanus | reverse complement strand
AGAGAGAGAGAGAGAGAGAGAGAGAGAGAGAGAGAGAGAGAGAGAGACAGACAGAGAGAGAGACAGAGAGAGAGAGAGAGAGACAGAGACAGAGAGAGACAGAGAGAGAGACAGGAACTTGAGTCGCAAGGGCACCTGTACCCTCTTCCAACTTCATGTGAAAGCCCATCAGGCCCTTCTGTTAAGAAAGAGAGTGGGCAGTTATGGCAGCCATCTAGCCTAATGTTGATCAGATGCATCACTAGCCCTACCCTACAGTGGATGGAAATGGAACCCATGGCACTCCCTGTGAAGTGGCCTAACACCAAAGCTCCTACTACTCTGTCTTCTCCTGTTCCTCCTTCTGCCCTGGCTTGGGACTTCCCATTCTCACATGAGTAAAGAAGGCATCTGTAGCTAGATAAGAGCTCTTCACTTTCCCTATTCTTTGTCCTAGGTACCTAACTAGTCCTAACATAGAGGCTGAAAGGTTGATGGTATTGAGGGAACAACATTATGTTTTTCTCTTTGCCTTTGGGGGATTGAAGGGGCAAGGTCAGCCTATCTGTGAGGAATAAGATTATACAAACCAAGGCCCCAACTCAATATGACCTCTCCATAACCCCAAGCTGTTTGGGCACAGAGGATCCTGAGAACGTGAGGGCTGCTCCTCTCCTGGGACCCTGGCTAGGTCCTTGAGAAGAGATATGATAACTGTCCAACTCCTGGAACTAGCCATTCCAAGGAAACATCATTCTTGGGGGGGGGGCCTTGGAGGTATTGGCTTCTGTCCAGGCCTCACACAAGATACGATGCTTGCTAAAAGCACCTGGCAATATGCCTCCTTTGTCCTTAGCGCTACCTAAACTGTAAGATTCACACCCCAAATTGGAATCTCACCCATGGAGGAGACGTCCTGGCAGGGACCCTTCTGAGCAGAACCCTGATGGCTGTAGCGGGATTCCCCAGCTTGTGTGGTCAGGTGTTGGTGCTTCCCTGCAACGGTGATGCTTGTAAATATCCATATCCACTATTAATCATAGTTGCTCTTATCTTACCATTCCTAAGCCTTTCACCCTCTTATCTCTGGTTTCCTTCCCATTCACCTATATTCTAAATAAACTATATTGGATCTTTTGAAGTGCCGAGTGTTCCGTTCACACGAATTCTGAACCTCCTTAATCAGACAGAGATAGGAGGCTACACTGGAAAATGTTTGTTGAATTTGGGGTCAGGAGACCTGGATTCAATACCTGCTTTTGTTATTTATTATCCATATGACTTCATATAAGCCTTTCTTGGACTCAGTTTCCTCAACTGTAAATGAGCATATGACCTCAAAGATCCATTCCTGTTCTAGATCTCTAATATTGGGACCCTATAATAATGAATGTAGCAGAGTGATTATTTATAATACCTTCCACATAGTTTTTAACCAGCTACATTTCTGACCTGGACTGCTTAACCCTTTCTCAGGCAGTCTGGTGGCTCTCTGCTTCCATAGGTTCACCATATCAATTCTAAACTTCACTCATTATGCCTCAGAATTCCTTCAACTTGACAGGTCTACCAGTCTCAGCTTCCTGGCATATGTCTGTTCATGTCCCATCTCTGAGACCTACAATCTGTGTGATCCTCACTCAGTCTTGTAAACTCTCAGTGCCCTAGCCAATTAACCCTCTAAGGTGATAAGTTATAGGAAACTTACCACCTTGAAGTGATAGAGTTTCCTCACACGGGAATTCCATATAACAATGAAATCACATGTCCAGTCCCTATCTATAACCCTTTACATTACTTTCATTGTTAACTTAATATTTATTTAATATACCATTACATTCATATAAAACAATCTGTCTAGCCATCTCTCAATAATTGGGCACAGATTTTTTTTATTTCTTATCTTGTCACAGATCTTGCTATACTGATTATTTTTGTACATTTGTGGGGCGGGGTTGTTTTTCTTTTTGCTATTATTAATCCTTTTAGGGCATAAACCCAGTAGTAGGAACTTTCAAAATGCATGAACAATTTTGCAGCTTTTCTTGCATAATTCCAAATTATTTTCAAGAATGGCTGGGCAATTCATAGCTAACAGCTTTCATTTCAGAACTCCATCTGCTATCCCATCAGGGTTTATTTGTTTCCAGGTGAAATCCCTCATTATTCTTTATCATCACAATCTACTGAGGTTCTAAAGGGAAGGAGGTTGGGGACAATTCTGGTGAGTATGGTATACAAAAGCAGCCAAAAAGAACAGTGAGGTTGCTTATTTACCAGTGTTGTTGCAATACCTACGGCTCCAGGTTACTTTACAGACCTTTAATATGTTTCTTAGCAATTGTAACATGACAGATTTTCCTGGAGAGCACATGGCTATCAAAGTCACAGAATCACAAAATCACAGAAGAGAAAAGGACTTTCAAAGCTATCTAGGTGAATGCTTTTGTTCTAAGTAAGTAAGGCATGGAGGAAGGTGGGGTGGGTAGAGGGGAAGGAAACCCTCTATCTCCAGAAGCAGCTTACCTCAGCTCTGGAGAGCTCTACTTCCTAGAAAACTCTTTCTTACATCAAGCCCAAATATATACCTTTGTAACTTCACCCATTTCTCTTTGTTCTATCCCCCAGAGTCAAGTCAATTAAGTGCTTATTCTATTCCGTAGTGTGTTAGCTATCCCTGTCAGACTCGTGTCACCAAAATATTTCATAATCATGCCATCTACTATACTCTCCAAGTCACTGATAAAGTTGTTAAAGAACAGAAGGCCAAGCACAGATCCCTGGAGCACTCCACTAGACTGTAAATTATCACTAAATCATTAATAACTACTCTTTGAATCTGGCTGTTCAACCGATTCCAAATCTTCCTAATTGTACGATCTTCTCATCCAATCTCTCCATCTTTTCCATAAGAGTAGTATGACAGGATTTGTCAAATTCTTTCTGAAAGCCTCAGTAAACTATATCTACAACATCTGCTTTATCTACCAGCCTAGTAACCCTGTCAAAAAAAATTGGGTCAGGTTGGTACAACCCATTCTTTTTTAAAAACAAGCCTTGAATGATAGTTTTGGGGTTTTGTCTAAATTTTTCCTTGTATTCCTCCTTCTACCCCTCTCCCAGAAAATCATTTCCTATAACAAAGATTTTTTTGTAGAAACAAAAAGAGGAAAAACAGAAAAACACCAGTAAAACCAACCAACACATTGAAAAAATCTGAAAAGGTATGCAATGTTTCATACCTGTGGACCTCCCACCCCACAAAGTAGTGGAGGGAAGTGTCTTCTCATATCTTCAGAGGAGGGAGGGTCAGCACAGCCTATTCTTGAGGAAGATATAATCATAGCTTCTTTCCCCAGATGTTTAATCACTATCCCTTTAGTTATAAGACTAACAACCATCAGTAGAAGCAGCAGGAGAAGGAGAAGAAGGGGATGAGAATAAGGCGGAGAAGAAGAAACAGGAGGAGGAGGAAGAAAAGAAGTATAATATAGACCAGGGGTAGGGAACCTGTGGCCTGGAGACCACATGTGACCTTCTAGGTCCTTGGGTATGGCTTTTTTACTGAGTCCAAGTTTTATAGAACAAATCCTTTTATTAGGGCCCCACTTGAAGACCTAGGGGGCCACATGTGGCCTCTAGATCACAAGTTCCCCACCCCTGAGTAGGTCAAAACACACTTAGAAAGTTTATTAAGGAACTTAACGAAATCTCATACTATATTAATGCCCATCCCTCTAAGGCAATTGTAGAAAGAGTAACTTTTATTTGCCAAAAAGTAGTAAGACAGTTTATATATATACACACATACATACTTGAGCACATGAGAAAGAGTTAAAAAAAAAAAAAAGCTTTTGGAAAAAACATACCCCATCATATGAACAGCAGAAAAGGCTGAGAACAAGTAGAGTGTTGCATTTGCCAAGTATAACCCAAAGTGATCTAACTCCAATTGGAGCCTATGACATCACCAAAATGCAAGAATAGAATTCAAATTTCTCTATAGGCAACACTCACACGAACCCAGTCCACAATGTGTTCAGAAAAAAAGCAATGAATAAATGACCAAGTCATTACAAATTGATCTGTGGAATGAGGCAGGTTTATGATGGCAGTTCAGGACCAGATCATTTCCACCAGAAATTATATAAGGACTATCGATAAGAACTCCAAATTTAATGATCGATGTAGATTAGGAAAGGAAATGGAAGAAAATGAAACACATCGATGTAAGCTTTAAAATAATCAGTACCTCCTGAAAACCTAGAACAAAAATTCTACTGGCTAGAATTACACAGGAGAAACTCAGTATCTTTCCTGGAATGGCAGACAACTAATCCCCATTCTACAAATACAGACCTCAAAATATCTTTGAGAATTCAACAGAAAAAATTCGTATTTTAACAAGACCATTATTACAGACCAGACTATTGCCCATATTTGTCTGCATGTAACAGTGATACATGAGAACTCAAGAACAAGGTTGTTAATAGTCGTTATCAAACCAAATACTCAACCTCCAATCTATGCAAAATGAAAAGCTTTCAAAATAGAGAGATCTATCAAAGGAGATCAAAATCTTATGTGAGAAGGATGAAGTGCATATCATTCCTGTTGTCCTGGCTACTATTCCAGTTGTACCAAAAATATTTTACATGAGCCTAAAGAGGATGAGCTTTCATCCTAATACTTTCATTGAACTGTAAAAAACACTGATAGTATCTATCTGTGTAAAAATTGTGTAGGACATTAGATAGTAAAGAATAGTAGCAGTATATTTACTTTTCCCAGAACTGATTATATCTGAACCCCATTTAACAAATTGAGAATGAGATAATGATAATAATAATAATTTAATAATAACGTCAACAGCAATAGCAACAATAACAGCCACTTGAAGATCCAACTTATTACTGTTCTATAAAGAGCAAATAATAGGAAAATAAGGGAATATGCCCTGAAACAAGCACGGCGGCTGTGAAGGTCTAGTGGAATGCTGAAATGTCAGCCAATTGGTCTTTGGCGATGCCATTGATTAGCTAGTACAATGGAACTGCTCCTATGAATCTAAGAAATTAGCCAAATGGCATAGGATTGTAGGCCCTATGTGAAACTGTCATGATGATTAACTTAATACCAAAGACAGCAAAGTGAGTAGCCTGCCTTCACGTTCTGGTACCAAAAGAATGTAAGATAAATCAGAATAAATCATAAATGCCAATGCCCCACTGATTGGTTATGTTTTAGTGCAGATGACACTGACCATTAAAATGGACAAACTATGAATGTACATGAATGCTTTTATTATGCACAAATACTATACTATTTTTTTTGTTTTTTCTTTCTCGTGTTTTTTCCCTTTGTTCTGATTCTTCTTTCACAACATGACTAAAATGGAAATATGTATAATATGATTGTACATGTACAGGCTACATCAGATCACATGTCATCTTGGGGAGGAGAAAGGAGAGGGGGGAAATTTTGAACTCAAAATCTTGTAAAAGTGAATGTTAAAAACTAAAAATGAATAAAGAAATTAATTTTTAAAAACAAACAAGTACTATACAATTAAAAAATGGAAATAGGGTTGGGCAGAGTCAAGATGGAGTAGTAGAAACAGGATTTCCCCAAGGTTCCAGCTTCTACTTCCTCCAATTCATGTAAAAAAATGACTTTAGACAAACTTTGGAGCTACAGACCCCACAAAATGACAGAGAGAAGCTAACCTCCCACTGACAACAGCCCAGCAGGCTGGCAGGAATGGGCCAGCACAGTGCTCTGGAAGCAGAGACCAGACCCACATAAGCCAGAGGTTTTAGCCTCAGGGCGGCCTCACCAGAAGCTGGCTAGAGGGACTTCAGATCATCAACAGCTGTGGTGTTCCAGAATTATCAACCCATAGATGCCAAAGAAAAAGTCAGAGGTCACTGTAGACTTTGCTGGAATAGGGAGTTCTGGAGTGGGATCCAGCCTTTGCCTCCAGGCCAGAAGCAGCTGAGGATCCATGGCCATGCTGCTTCAGAGCTCCTGGCCTGCAGAGTGTAGGGGAACCACGCTACCAGTTTGAGGGGTAATTGCTCTTGCTCTAACCTGCTTGGATCTGGATCGCTGTCTAGGGTGGAGGTCCTGGGTTTGCCAGAGAGTGGCATATAAATATATATATGTGTGTGTGTGTGTGTGTGTGTCTATATAGGAGGGTATATGGGCATATGAATACATATCTGAGTGTGTGTATATATGTATACAGGTATACATAGACAGAGGGCACAGGACCAATTTAATAAGAAGGGATGATACTTAAAAGGTGAAATTAGGAGAGGAATATAATGAGAGGAGATGGGGAGAGACAGAATGGGGTAAATTATCTCATATAGAAGAGGCAAGGGAAAACTGTTACAATGGAGAGGAAGAACAGGAAGGCAAAAGGGAATGGACCAACCTTACTCTCATTGAATTTGGCTTAGGGAGGGAATGACATACACACTAAATAGGGTATCTCACCCTCCAGAAGAGTAGGGGGGAAGGGGATGAGAGGGGGGATGATGGAAGGGAGGGCAAGATGGGGGGGGAGGGAAGTTGGAAGCACCCACTTTTGAAAAGGGACAGGATCAAAGTAGAGAATAGAACAAGTGGGGTGTGGGATACCATGGAGGGAAATATAGTCAGTCTTTCATAATATATCCACTATGGAAATGTTTGCTTAGCAACACATGCACAAACTATATTGAATTGCTTATCTTCCCAGTAAGGGTGGATGACAAGGGAGGAAGGGAAAGAATCTGGAATTCAAAGTTTTAAAATCAAATGTTTAAATGCATATACACACACACATATTATTATTACTATTACTTTACATGCAACTAGGAAATAAGATATCCAGGCACTGGGACATAGAGATCCACCACATCTTACTGGAAGGTCGGAGGGGGCATGGGGGAAGATATGGGAGAGAGCAGATTGGGTGAGGGGATATTCAGTGGGATCGCTATTTTGGGGTGGTGGGTAGGGGAAAAACGGGGAGAAAATGTGTAACTCAAAATCTTGTGGTAATGAATGATGTAAATGAAAAAATAAAAAAGAGAGAAAAAAAGATTAAAAAATGGAAACAGATCTTACTAGTAATAGGCAAGGACTTTGTGCTATTTTTTTTACTAGAATATCCTCAGAACCAAGAGATACAGCATCAAATGCAACTCAATGGGGGTAATCATGAGAATTAATTTCATTTCTAAACCCACATTACATTGAAGGAGAAATTGAGAAGTTACCTAAATCTAAAGAGGGAAAAACTGAAGAATCTGAAGGCACTGAAAATCTAAACTTATTCAAAGCTCTAGAAGGGCTACCTATTAATGAAATAGATGGCAAAAATCATGCCAGTGTCCCAAATTATTTGGAAGAAGAGACATATGAATCAAGTAAAAAAGTACTTGAGATAATAAATAAATTTAGCAAAGTTGCAGGATATAAAATAAACCCACATAAATCCTTGGTTACTGTAAACATTATAAAATATTTGGGAGTCTACCTGCCAAAACAAACCCAGGAACTATATGAACACATTTTAAAAACACTTTTCACACAAATAAAGTCAGATCTTAATAATTGGAAAAACATCAGTTGGTAGTAGTTAGGTCAAGCTAATATAATAAAAATAACCCATTTAGTGCCATACCAATCAAGCTACCAAAAAATTATTTTATAGAGCTAGAAAAAATAGCAACTAAATTTATCTGGAAGAACAAAAGTTCCAGAATATCAAGAGAATGAAAAGAAATGCTAGAGAAGGTAGTGTAGCCATACCAGATTTTAAACTGTATTATAAAGCAGCAGTCATCAAAACTACTTGGTACTGGCTTAGGAATAGAGTAGTGGATCAGTGGAATAGATTAGGCACAACTCTGAGGTACCACATCTCACTTGTCAGATTGGCTAACATGACAAAAAAGAAAAATGATAAATGCTGGAGAAGATGTGGGAAGATTGGAACACTAATGCATTGTTGGTGGAGTTGTGAACTGATCCAACCATTCTGGAGAGCAATTTGGAACTATGCCCAAAGGGATATAAAAATGTGCATACCCTTTGACACAGTAATACCACTTCTAAGGCTGTATCCCAAAGAGATCATACAAGTGGGAAAAGGACCTTCATGTAGAAAAATATTTATAACAGCTCTTTTTGTGGTGGCAAAGAATTGAAAATCAAGGGGAAGCCCATCAATTGGGGAATGGCTAAGCAAGTTGTGGTATATGAATGCGGAATACTATTGTGCTATAATAAATGCTGCTTAGTGAGAGGGGCAGAACCAGGACAACACCCAATTACAGATATTGTATCTGTGATGACTGATTTTCATAGACTGGCCTCCTTTCAGCAATGCAAGGGTATAAGACAACTCCAAAAGACTCATGATGGAAAGGGATAGCCACATCCAGAGAAAGAATTATAGAGTCTGAAATCAGATTAAAGCAAACTACTCGCTCTCTCTTTTTTTTTTTGTTTTGTTTCCTCTTTCTCATTTTTCATTCCATTGGTTATAGTCATTCTTTACAACTTGACTAATGTTTAATGTGAAGGTATTGGTAGACCCTATATTGAATTGCATGCAGCCATGTGGGGCAAGGAGGGAGGACAGGGAAGGGGAGAAAATTTGGAACTCAAAAACTTTTGGAACTGAATGTTGCAAACTAAAAGTAAATAAATAATTTTTTTTTAAAAAAGAAGAGAGACATATTTAGAAGGGAATTTCAAAAAGTTTATTTTGAGATTGAAACCACAAATACAACTAATATAACTACTATACAAAACCTAATTGATTGAAAAAAGCTTGTATTTGTTATAATCATCCTTAATGAATTCATTCTCCTGCAATATTTGATAGAATTCCAGCACCTGTATACGCTGAGACTATTGCCATGGTATGGATCTTATGGATCTATATCTAAATATGGAGCTATCTAGAAATATTCCAGAGGAGAAGTGTCAAATACCACAATGGTGGAAATGACTTGAAAAAACTATTGATCTGTGGAAAGGTACTGGAAGAATACATAAATAACTAGCACAAGGGAAGGGAATCTGCAGCCTCAAGGCCACATATGGCCTCCTAAGTCCTCAAGTGTGGCCCTTTGACTGAATCCAATCTTTACAGAACAAATACCCTTACTAAAGGATTTTATTTTTTTATTTTATTTATATGCAGTAGAATTCTTGAATACCATGTAAAAGAAATGCAATGGAAAAAAAATTCATAGTGGAATCTGGAAAATAAAAGTTTAACAGAAAATTTGGATACCTTTAAGTAATAAGTAAAAGCAAAATCCAAACAGTTAATTAATAGCAGTCAAAGTAGCATCAAGAACAAGATAAACCATTCATCAAACAAAAAGTTTACCATAGACACTTATGAAGAAACGAAATCAGAGAGAATCCAAAAATAGAACCCTAAATGTGGGAAACGTCTGGTCTCTATGGTCAAAAGAAGTCCAATAGAATGAAAGCATCTATTAGATCAAAAATAAAACCAAAAGCTTATCTACCATTAATGTAATAAGTGACAAAACAATTACACCAAGGGAGGAAACTGACGCTCTAGCTCCTTCACAAGACCAGAAAGCAGTGGAACAAGATAAGAACTATAAATATTGGCTCAAATGCTTCACAGTGTTACACAAATTACTAGGAAAATACTTCACCACCTTATTCTCTGAAGCAAGCCCAAATGTATCTTTTTTTTTGCTTTTTGGAGGGCAATTGGGGTTAAGTGACTTGCCCAAGGTCACACAGCTAGTTTTTTAGTGTGTGTTAAGTGTCTGAGCCTGGATCCGAACCCAGGTCCTCCTGACTCCAGGGCCAGTGCTCTATTCACTGTGCCACCTAGCCACCCATCAACTGTATCTTTCTTAACAGAATACATCACATATTTATTACCAAAAGATGAGAGTTCCAGCAACGCCTCCAAATAGAGGTCAGAAAGTCCTTCATACATACCTTTACAACTTGTGTTGCTCAAATTAATATTAACACAAGAAAAATAAATATTTTGACCATGGAAAAAAAGGATATGCCAAAAGATCTCAGGGATTAAAAAAAACCAACTCATTATAGATTCATTCATCATTGTACAAATTACTCCAAGGTATCATAGCTTTTAGATCAATTTGTTGATCACTGCCAAATATTTGACTCGATTCCACACTCATGTCTTAGTCAATATGTCAAGCAGATCCCACCATTGTGAGAATGTTAGAGTATTTGAGGGTCACAAAGAAAGCAGTTCTCTCTTTAAAACATGTCACTGACACAATAATTTCAAGAACAAATGAAATAACATTTTAGAGTCTACAATGGTTCTGCCTAACCTTAATGCTATTATCATCACTCCTAAAGAGAATCAAATAGGATTTTCAAGTCAAAAGGGAGGTATATCAAAGCATCATATATAATCACGTAAATGATATCAAGTTATGTGGCTCTGCTGAAAATCACATTCTATAGACAAATCACCTTGTGGAAATTTTCTTTGATGGTACCAAAATGTCATTTGGACTGGATCAGTATAAAATTCTTAATGTGCATAAAGGGAGAGTAAATATTAAAGACTTTGAGTTTGAATCTGTAGGTCAGACTGAACCAATGGATGAAAGTAATGCTTGCAAATATTTTTTTTTATTCTCCAGGCAAGACACAAAGAGTTTATCACTATCAAGAAGAAAGCAGAAGTTATGCATGGTAACAGAATGACTGGCATCCTGAAGTCAAAGCATAATTGGGAAAAAATAGATCAATGAACAACTTTGTAATATTAGTCTTAACATACATTTTTGGCACATTGAAATATAAAACAATAGGACTAAATATTATCCAAACAAAACCTGTGAATTGTTAATGAAACACAGTACTTATCCCTAACCCCTAGGCAGCTATAGAAAAATTAATACTCTTCAAAAAGTAGGGAAAGAAGTGAAAGATGTTCACAGAGCACGCAACAAATTTAAAAGGTACAGAAGTATTTCTTTAAAAAGAAGGAGACCTTACTTCAAAAAGTGACAGAAAAGGCTGACAAAAACTATACACTTCTGGATTTACTGAATATAACCACAAAGGTTTTATCTCCTGATGGAGTATGTGAAATAGCTAAGATTCACCAGGTGAATCAAATGGTGCTCCATAGCGAACATGGACATGAATTTGACCAACAATATTTTGGCCAAAAAAAGGGTCAAACAGGTATCTGAGTCAGGCAAATTTGTTCATAAAAATCCATGAAGTATCAGGCCACTGCCGTCAGAAATGATACAAAGGTTATCATTAAGGGGTACAGTCTTAATGACTGCGGCAGATTATATAATGAGGTAGGAAAAACTATGCAACCTATCATTACAGGTTACAAAAATGTCGCATTTACTGGCTACCTGGAAAGATAAGATCAGGTGGCTCAAATTATACACCAAAAGTTCATGATCCTTTGTAAGCTGCCAGATACCAAATCCCTGTACTGTAACGGTAAACTTTAATACACACTTCAGAATTCAAAAAATAAACTGGACCATTATTGCTGTAGGTAAAATTGTTACCCACAACTGTCCAGATATAACACTAATCCATTGCTATTTAAGGAAAAAATTGCAATAGATGTTTCTATATTAAATACTCATAATCTTTAAATTCCACGAAGTGAAAAGCTTTCAAAATATGATGAGATAGCAAAGCCATGTGGGAACAGGATGAGCTCTGTGACATCCTTCTGGTCCTGTCTCCTGCTATAATTTTTCCTACAGATGCCTTTAGTGAGTCTATAGGAGATGAGCTTATATGCAAATACTCTGTCAGAAATAGTCAGGTGGTACAGGGGGTAGAGTGCTGGGCCTTGAGTCAGAAAGACCTGAGTTCTAAAGGCCTCAGACATTTACCAGTTTGGTGACCCAGGGTAAGTCACAATTTTTTCTTCACTTTCTTCAACTGTAAAATGGAGATTATAATAGCATCTACCCAGAAGGGTTGTTGTGAGGATCAAAATGAGATAATACTTCAGAGTGCTGGCACATATACTAGGCACTATCTGTTACGTATAACAAAGCAGGAAATCTCAAAAGTGTAAGCTATAATGTTGTCACTCGTAGGGACATTATGGGGAAAACATTTTACATTTGTCTATACAGATGAGATGTTACTAGGAAAAGCAGTGTTTCTTCAAGGAAAGAACAAGGGATTTATAATCATATGACCAGGGTCCAAATCCAGGTTCCAACATTTAATAGCTGTGTGATCTCGAGCAAGCCAGTAGCTCTGGATCTCAGTTTCTCCCTCTAAAATACAAATAATTAGCACCATTACTTCAGAATACTGGTGGCAGTAGAATATTTTGTAGACCTTAAATGTGAGTGCTGGGGATAGTGCTGGTGGTGGTGATGATGATGATGATGATGATATTTATATCAACATCTGCCCCTCCAAGGGCCATTTGTAAGGTTGAAAATTGATTACCATCCTTCATATTCTTCTCAGTTAATTTCTCTGTCGTTGGAAAGGGGCTGCCTTCCAGAATTTTGGGTAGGCAAGGTAGGCTCTAAGCTTGCAGGAAAAAAAAAACAACAAACAACCAAAACAGGAACTGAAGCATTGGGAAATTGAGGTCTCTACACGGCGGCTGAAAGCATTCCACCTGACAGTTGTCTTGCCCACCTGCCAGCAATCAGTCCCAGGATGCCCTGGGTTGGCAGCTCTGCCAGTGTTGCCTCCCTCCTGCCCATCAGTGGAAGGAAACACTTGCCTCTGGAAAAAGGATAGTTAGCGCACTGAGCAACCTGTCCCAGCTGCTGCAGTCAGACACTTCACAGAGCTTTGAAGCAGAAAAGGGGGAAAGGGGGGAGGGAATAAGTAGTGCCTTTGAAGCGTGGGACTTTGAATAAAAGTTTGACAGTTTTCAGCTCCATCTCCACTGTAGTTCAGATAGAAGCCAGCATTCCCACAGTTCAAAAGAAGAACTATTACCAGCATTAGGCAATTTGTGGAAAGTGCTACAGTCATGCTACAGGGGATACATCTGCCTTTCCTGAGTAGGCCTGGGCCTTGCTGGTGGTGGCTCCACATTGTCTGAATCTCTCTCAAAGCATCCAAATATCCCAAATGGAAGCAAAAGTCTTATTACATCAAGCAAACAACAACTGAGGAAAAGGAGTTTAGCAGCTGGGGCCAGTGTTTCAGGAACATCTTTTCTATGTGATAAATCCTTGTTACAGGCTTTTAAAAATGGTCATTATTATTCACATAATAATTCACAACAGTCCTTGGCTATTGATGATTTTTCTTTATGTTACCATGTTTTGTCAGTTTCATCTTGCTAAGGGAACACCAAGAAACGTTATCTGGAACCTTCAGAAGTTCTGATTGTATTCAATCACTGTCTGCTGAGAGACACACATCTGAGTCAACAGCAGCTTATGAGGTGCCAGCTCTTTTCAATGGCATCCAGCAGACCTCTGGGTATTACTGATTGTTGAAACTTTTTGAAGAAACCATTGGGAAAAGCTACAGAACTCATTAAAAACTGAAAAGAAGTGGCAATTCATAATCAATTTCTGCTGTTTCTCTTTAACTCAACACTTGGGTTTTTTTTTTTTAAGGAAAGAAATGCTTCTCACCAGAAATAGCCTTGAGCACAACATTTATTCAAAAAGAACTTTTAAATCCTCATCAGCTTTTTTCAGCCACTAAAACTGAGCAAAAAAGAAGACTGTTCCTGCAAAGCTCCACCACTGATTGGCTTCACACCCTTTGGTCATATACAGCATTAGAAATGGTGAAATGAGGGAGGCTCAGTCATAGCCAAAGACCTCCTCTTTCCAGTTCAGATAAAAGTTTAAAAACATGAATGGTCAGTTCTTCTCCTTAGGTATCTTACAGGTTTGCAGAAGGAAAGCTGCCTTTGGGCCACAGATCATTATTGTGTTCAGACAGGGCCTTATGGTAAGGCAGAACAGACTGCTATCTCTAAGACATGACTTGAATGGTGTCACAAGGTGCTAAGTGGCACAAGGAAAAGGGCACTGACCTGAGTTCAAATCCAGCTTTATACTTATTAGCTGTGTGACCCTGAGCAAGTCAATTAACTTCTGTTTGCCTCAGTTTCCTCAACTGTACAATTTAGATTAAAAAATATCACCTACCTTTTGGGGTTGTTGTGAGAATCAAGTGAGATAATATTTTCTAAAAAAAATCTTGGCACATAGTAGGCACTATATAGATGAATATTCCCTTTGCCATTCCCTTCCATATAAGGTCCCCAAACATTTCTCCAGCAGGACTGATCTCTAAGGGCCTTTCCACCTCTAAATCTTAGGATGATGAAGAGTCCTGCCTGAAAGACATTCCATAAGGAAGTTTGCTTTTAAAATGAAGTCATTCTGCCGACCTGGAACAGATAGAGTACTAGCTAGGTAATGCATTTACAGGCGCAGGTCTCATTCACCTCCATTGCATTGCTTACCACTCAGGCCTGGAATGCCCATCCTGCTCATTCCTGCCTCTGCTAACCTCTAACTGCCCCTTGCTGGAAAAGCTCTGGATTCTTTAGAAATGAATACGCTTCCCCCTCAAAGGACTTTTACTCTATTTCCTGTATACCTTGTATTTACCTATCTGTATCCATGCTGTTGCCTCCTGTAAAGTGGAAGCTTCTTGAGGGCAGGGACTAATTTGATTTTTGTCTTTGTCTCCCCAGTGCCTGAAACAGTGCCTAACACATAACACCTGCTTAATAAATGCTTACTGAATTGAGTTACAGACAGTCCTCACTTCAAATTCACATTAAGCAAATTAGACTATGGGCCACCTCTGGCCTCCAGTTCCTGCAGTGGTGGTACAGCCCAGCTCCAAGGGTCTTCTGTTCCATGCACTGAAGCCTATCCAGCTATTGGGGCAGAACCACAGAGTGTGAGGGGCTACATGGAGGTCCCCCCTCCAGGTCTGTTGAAAGGTCTGTTTACATTAAGCAAGAACTGGCTGAATGTAGTTTGTTTGAATTAACCCCCTCCCAACCAATATCCAGAAGGCAGCTTCCTTGAGAGCACAAGCCCAGCATCAGTGCCCCACGGTAACCAGACAAATTCCTGTGATTTTAGGCTATGCTAGCAGAACCAAAGCATCTACAAGAATAGAAGGGAGAGCCCCAGTGCACTCTGCATTTGAGCCAGACACTGGGAGTATTGGGCCCGAGTATTTTAAGAAGGGTTCAGTGGCATGTTCAGAGATGGTGAGGAGGTTTGAAGCCATGTCTGCATGATAGCTGGTTGAAATCCATGGGGCTCTTAATATGCAAGAAGCACAAATCTACCAAGGACAAAACTACATATGGGGGATCAGACTCATCCGAGAGCAGAAATACAGGGATATAGAACTAGTTCAATGTAAGAACTCCTGAAAGTTAGAGCTTTCCAACCATAGAATGGGTACCTCAATAAAGCACTGAGTATTTGAAAACTAAAGGTCTTGAAAGAGAGTTGATGATCATCACCAGGGACATAAGAGAAAGGATTCTGGCCTTCGATGGGAGGTTAAAGTTGTCTTCTAAGTTCTTGTTCCAAGTCTACGATTTTATTACTAAGACACAAGATGGGTAAGCATTACACATTCTGTCTTCTCTGTGGTCCAGTGATGGCAAAGGATGCAGAAAAGAAAACTGAATTTGGGAAGTGAATAGCAAGCTAAGAAGGTAAGGTCAGAGAATAAGATTTGGACTTCTGAACTGTGGCTAAAAGTACAGGGGATGACATAGTCTTGGTCATACATAGAGTACACCACAAAAAAACCTGGTAAAGTACATTTGTCATATGCCTTGCAAATCTAATCAAAAGGGCTTTATCAAAAGGATCAGGCAGGGAGAAGCCCTCCTACTTACATCAACCAAGCTAGATACCACAGAGAATAGCTACAAAGAAGGGAAAATAATATCAATTGTTCACAGGACACAAAATCCAAGAAAAGAGTCAGCATTAAAACCAGCCTCAAATGTCATACATAAATGTCCAAAGTTTAGACAATTAACCAGAAGAACTAGGGATTCTAATGAAAGGATAAAAGTTTGGCCTCATGGATATCACTGAGTTCGGTGTGATGAAACATGACTGGACCATGGATGAACATGGGTATATGTTATTCAAACAAAATAGCGGGTGGGCCGTTGGTAAGTTTTGCCCCTTTTGATTATGGGTGGCTCACAGTAAGGCACAGATATCCCAAGAGTCACCTCTACACACCCTTCTCCAAGGGAGATTCTGATTCCCTCCAGGAGGGAAAGTAGGAGGTTGGGCCCAGCGGCTGGGCACTCTGCTCTCCTCTGAGAAAAGGTACAAGGCTAGAATTATATCCATCTACTCTATATGCCAGTTTCTTCCTAGATTCTTTCTTTCCATTCAGGGACCTGCAGTCCAGAACTACATATATTCTCCCTCAAAGTTGGAAGACAGACAGATGTCTCTTCTCAAGCTCTCTCCAAATCCACTTCTTGTGCAGATATGGAGCACTGAATAATGAATTCTGCCAAGAGAATCTTATGCAAATAGACTTTGAGCGATAGGTTACATACTCTTGTGAGGAAATCCAAGAACCAGAGGGGAAAAATGATGGCAAATATTTGAGTGAAGAAGGTCAAAGGAAGGAGACACAAGTGAGTTTGGCCAAACCGTCTAGGCAGAGAAAGGACCTAGATGAAGAATTTGGTAAATAGATCACAAGCCTGGCACAGAGGCACAATATGGGAGTGAATAGGATATAAATTGTCTAGATATCTTGGGGTCTGCCTGCCAATGGAAGAAAAGTTAATGGTATAATGATCATTTCATCTGTTAACAGGTGGAGGAATCAAGAAGGGGAAATTCTATTGCAATTATGATTTTCACTAATATAAAGGAACTGATCACTACAGTACAACGATGGGAACCTTGAGGGGAAGTGACCCCTATATCCAAGAGATTATGATAGAGAAGTAGAGAAAAATTGGGCATAGTATGACATAACCCTAGATTTCATGAAAACAGATTTAAAAGTTAGGAAGAAAGGTAAGCAGTGAGTACACAGAGTAAAATTCTTCAGCCCAGCAAGAATGGGAAATTCTCAAGAATGAAATTCTGAAGACCCAAAGAGAAACACTTCTAATGAGGAAGAAAAATAGTATCTGTCTGAACAGGGTAATGTGGATGCACAGAGAACTCACCAAAGAAATATATAGAAGATAGAAGCAAGAACAAGTAACAGAGGATCAATGATGAGAGCATGGTAGAGTCCAGTAAAAGTAGCATTCATCATGCTAATACTCATAAGGAGCTAAGGCTTAAGAAAAACGGACAACAAGAGGGATTTTTTGCTGTAATGGGATAAAGAGGAGGATCAAAGAAAGCAAAAGACCTTTGCTCATGGAGAGGCCAATGATAACTGACAAAAGGGAGAAGGCAGAGTTGATCAATATTTATTTTGCTTGTTTTCTCTGCCAAGAAGAGTGACCTTTATATTGGAAATGACAGAACAAAAAAATGGCTAACAGAGAATTGATACCCAAAATCAATAGGGACAAAGTAATATGGTACCTAGATGCCATTCATGAATCCCAGTCTCAAGGTCAAGATCAACCACATCTTAGGGTATTCAAAGAAATGGCAGGTATATACCCTGAGACTCTAACACTGACATTTGAATAATTGTGGGGAATTGGAAAAGCTCCATAGGATTGTTGAAGAGCAAATGTCTAACCCTAATGCCAAAGTAAAAAAAAATAAATAAAAAAGAATATATTCTGTGAAACTATGGACTGGAAAGCTTGACTTCAATTCCTGGCAAAATTCTAGAACTTTCCAGCACAAGATGATTAGTGAAAATTTAGAAAAGGCAGCAGTGATTATAAAGAAACAGCTCTGCTTCATCAGGAACAAATCACAGCAGACTTCACTCATTTCCCACTGATAGAGCAGGAGAAGATTGGTTATTAATATAGTTCATTTAAATTTTAGGCAAGAATTTCAAAAAGCCCCTCATATTGTATTTGTAAAACAGAAGGCTGACAGAAGTGGGCTACTGTTTGGTGGTTTCAGATCTGGTTAAATGATTATATCCCAAAAGGAATCACTAATGGGTCACAGGATCATACATCTATGTATATACAGTAGATTTTGAAGTGGAAAGGACCTTATCAGCTACTAAATCTCATCTCTTTATTTGACACATGAGGAAACTGAAGTTTAGACCTTGCCCAGCTACTAAGTGTCAGAGGTAGGGTTTGAAACTGTCTTCCCAACACTCAGCCAACTCCATTTAACTGTTCTTTGTTCATCACCATAAAGGATGTCTATAGTAGAGTGCTCAAAATCTGTATGTGTGTAATGGACTGCCTTGGGAGGTGATGTAAAGATCTTTCACCAGAGGTCATCAAGCATAGGCTGGCTGGTCACTAGTTTGTTTGTTATAGAGGATATTCTTTTTAAGAACTTTAAGGTTGGACTAGATGGTGTTGAGAGAAGGCACGATGAGATTTCCTCCATCTCTAAGATTGTGTGATTTCATGAAAAAACAATTATGAATTCAGTTATGCATTTTAATCACTTGTATTAATGACAACATCTGAATACATTCGAAAATTATATGCTTATATATGTGATAAATTTTTTATTCATTTTGAGGAAGGTATATTTGCTTATTCATGAAACTGATTCATCTAATGAGATATATCTCTCTGCCATAACTCTGTGATCCCCCAGGAACCAGCAGCCTTTAGGTTAGGAAACACTTATCTGGATATAACTTGGAGCACTGGTGACTCCCAAGTCCACATCAGAAACAAAGGATAGACAGAGAGCATGGAGATTTGACAGGAAAACCTTGAAAACCACAGAATTAATGGTTGAAAGAAATAGTCAAGACTTTCTACCGAAATGATTCTCCTACCATGTTTCCCTGATAATAAGACACTGTCTTATTAATTTTTTTTGGACAGAAAAACACCAGAGGGCTTATTTTCAGGGGAGGGCTTATTTTAATGAACATTGACAGCAATTTTAATAAACAGGTAAATGTGAACAAAAAAATGTACCTTTATTCAATAAGCAAATCACTGGGGAAGAACAGGATGACGCGCTCAATGCTGCAGCTCTGATTGGATGCAGCTCGGAGCGCGGCATGCGTTTCACGGGGGGGGGACGGTGCATACAGAGGGTACCGTAATATAGCGTGTAGCGCAGGGGATCACCTTCACTACAGTAGCAATCTCAATAGGGCTTATTTTCGGGGGAGGGCTTATTTTAGAGGAATTACAATAAGATTACACAGTAAGGGGAGGGCTTATTTTCGGGATAGGTCTTATTATCGGGGAAACACGGTAGCTATTATGTGCTCATTTGGGTACCTCAGAGGCCTAAGCCACTCTTATGTGCAATGTCCATTGGCTATACTCCTCTAAGGATTTTTAACATTTGAAGGGTTTTATAGGTACAAAAGAGACAGGTTATCCCATTGTGGCAACTTTGTCTGGCCATCAGTAGAAATTAAGGGTTATCAGAGACTGGAGCAGTTGGAAGTTACTTAAGGGGATGGAGTAAAAACTCAGTGGAGAAGCAAAAGGCCATCTAGCTGAGGGGTTCATAACCTGTGTGTGTGTCTGTGTGTGTGTGTCTGTGCACTCGTGCATATGTGTATGTACATGTGTGTGTGTGATGGACACTTAGCAGTTGGAAAAAGCCTTTGGGTCTCTTTTCAGAATGTCTTTAAATGCATAAAATACATGGATTACAAAAGAAATCAATCACAGAGAAACAGTCATTTATTTTTAAACAGGTTCATATACCCCAAGTTAAGAACCTTTATCTAGAGAAATGATTTAAGACTTTGCCAACCTAGCATGGCTGTCTCAGTGTGTATGTTGCATATATATATGCATGCATGTTCTACCAGGGGAAAGGTCACAGAAGAAAGAGGGGCTAGCATGTTGAGAACAGTTGTCTTTTTGTTATCAGTTGTATTTCCCTTATGGTTTTTCAACTTTTTATTTTTATGATTCTTTCAGGATCACTCATTTGTTGGTTATCAGATTGTTTCTTAATCCCATGCTCAATTCATTCATTAGTCCATTCTTTTCTTCTCATCTGCAAAACTATGTGTGTACACATGTGACTGCTCTCCCAGCACTGCTTTAGCCATATCTCATATACTTTATTGTTGCACTTTCATTCTCTTTACCAGAATTATTTATTCTTTCATGATATGTTCTATGATCCACTCATTATTTTAGGTATTGCCAATCAGTGTTCTATTTTGTCTGCATTCTTATTTCTCCTTATTGACTGCACTATTTCATTACTTCTGTGTTGGAAGCCAAAGAGGCCTGAGCCAAGACTTCAGATAATTACCTTGATATAAGTTGACCTGAATATCAAAGACCTCTTTGAGATGAGACTTTTCACTAAGTTAGATCCTGAGTTCTTTTGATATGGGTTGCATTTAAAAGGATGTTGTTTGAGTTCTGAGGCCAAAGGGTTCTACCCTACAGACTTCAGTTGTTCAGAGCCAAAACATTTGATTCAGCACTCAGGTATCTTTGGGTGGTCAGCTCTAAATGTGATATCTTTTGAGGATTGCAGCTTTGGCTTTGAAGTTTGCTCTCAATTGTATCTGTTTATGACTGCAGCTGCATTAGCAGGTACATCAGGCCTAGATCAAAGGTCTTACCCTAAGACTTTAGTCTCCTAGATAACAAATCCTAATCAAATTATCTATTCTGTGCTACTTCCAGGATACAACAGACTAAGCTAATGATGAGTCCCCTTCCTTTGTCTCATTGCTTTATAAAAACCTTATCCTAAGAATCAATAAATGGAGTTCATAGTTCTTCCTTGAACTACCCACATGGCCTGGTCATTTCTTATTCACATCTCTAAATCATGCTAAGTGCTGGACACTGAGCAGCCCATGGCATTTCTGTCTATTTTTTCTATGATTTTCCTTATTGGTTACACTTTTCATTATATCATAGTCTTTAAAAGATAAATTTAATGTTTTTGCTTTTCTGCCAAGTAAAATGTAGAAGCAATGATATAAATATTGGTCAACTACTCATCTTTGTAATTTCCTTTTGCCTCTTGTCTTCCTTCATTATATTATAAGTTCATTGAGGGCAGGGACCATCTTTCTTTTCCTTATTTGTTTCTCCAGTACTCAGCACAGGGCCTAGAACATAGGAGGTGCTTAATAAATGTTTATTGTATTATATTGTGCCTGCTTTGTGAAAGGCACTGTAGTAGGTGCTAGGGATAAAGTACAAACAATCTCAGTGCACAATGAGTTTATATTTGCACGGGAGAGACAAGTACATATAAAAACGAACATGGTTGGGGCGGCTAGGTGGCGCAGTGAGTGAAGCTCCAGCCCTGGAGTCAGGAGGACCCAAGTTCGGTTCCGGCCTCAGACACTTAACACCTACACACAAAAAACTAGCCGTGTAACCTTGGGCAAGTTACTTAACCCCAATTGTCCTCCAAAAAGCAAAAACAAAACAAAACAACAAATATGGCAAAGTGGTTAAAAATACAAATGTATGCTAAGTAGTTAAACACTAGGCATCTTAGGAAGTAAGACATTATCAGTCTGTTGTTTTGGGGAAGGGGAGGGAGGCAGGAAAGTTTTCATGCAAAAGATGGTACCTGAGCAGCTTCTATGATCAAGTAGAGATAAAGAGAGAGTACATTATAGGCATGCCCAGTGCAAAGACAGAGATGGGAGATGGTCCTGTGGGAGAAACAGAGAGAAGGATGGATAGCACTGGAAGTCCAAAGATCACCTTTCAGAATCTTATAATCACAGAACTTCAGTATTGGAAGAAACTCTAAAAGCTAATGGATCCAACTGGCATTTGACTAGGAATTTCCTCAGCAAATCGATACATTCATGCCTTTGGGCATCCAATTTGTCTTCTTCTTCCAGCAAAAGGCATCTGCTTAGAGGAAGACAAGGATATAAGGATGGCAAAAGAAGAGTTATAAGAGGGAGAAAAGTAGCTCTGGGAAAAAAACAAAAGAAAATCAGAGTAGAGCTCAGTATGGAGCTTAATTGACTACCCTAGAAAGGTGGGACGTTGATTAAGATCTTTGCCATTGATCTTTTTACAAACAATTCCTTAGTACTTATGTGAAATTCTTTATGTTTATTAAAACCAGTGGAAATAATGTATGATAATTAATGCAAATATGTTGCTTTTATGTAAAGAAAACATCAGTTATAAAAATCTAGCACTCTATTTTTTCTTTTATGTTTTCTTCTAATTTAATGAAATGTCAGTCTCACCTCAAATAAGATCAAGTAAAACCTTTGAGAATTCTCATCAAATATTTAAAGATTAATTTGGATATTTCTGTGAATTTCAGCTTGCATAAATTATTTGTTTAAGATGTTCTAAGTGCTGAGTTTTACCTATTTGTTCCTTTTTTACTATGATTTTAACTTCTGAAATTATAAAGAGATTATGGAAATGTTATTCTAACAGGATAATTGTTCCAAATATCAAGGTTTCATCACTGGACATACTTTATTTTTCCATATATCCCATTATTTTCATATTTGCCATTGTAGCTGATGAATTAAAAACAGACATCATTGGAAATGTGACAAACACCATACAAGAAGAAAAAGGAAAACAGAAAACATTTCACATGACTTTATGAAGACACCAGAAGGTCTGTCTATAGAGTTCTAACAGCTTGATCTCAAGGTAAAAAGAAACCCCAAAGTAGAAGTTTTTTTTTTTTTATTTTTCCCATCTCTTCATGTATAGAGACAAAACTCACCATTTATCATTTTTTGCCTATTGAAAGCAGTTGAGACAAAGAATGGGCTATGGAAAGATGTCCAAAAGAGAAGAAAATAAAAGAATGAGCTACAGAAAAGTGTTTGAAAAAGAAGAAAATATTAGGGCCTCAGGAGATGGCAGGTGGAAGTGTTTATAATATGTAATATCATTGCTACACATTGTCATAGTCTTATACATACCCATGCTAAGCACCAGGGAATAAAATACCCCCATATCCTATTAACGGCATTGCTACACAAATATATAAGAACAAGAGCTATTCTCCAATGGATAAATAGGGAAAAGATATAAACAGACTGTTTTCAAAGGAAGAACTGCAAACAAGTAACAAGAATGAGACTGCTACAAATTACTAGTAAGGAGGGGAAGCTAAGTGGCTCAGTAGATAAAACACTAACCCCAGAGTTAGGAGAACCTGACTTCAAATCCAATCTTAGACAGTTGACACCTATTAGCTGTGTGACCCTGGGCAAGTCACCTAACCCTGATTACCTCACAAAACAAACAAACCAAATTAATAATAAGAGAAGTCCAAATTAAAATAACTCTGAAAGCTCATCTCACACCCAGAAAATTGGCAAAGATGACAAAATATGAGTGTTGGAGGGGTTGTGGAAAAGTAGGCACTCTAGTGAACTGTTAGTAAGAGCAGAAAATTTAGTTCTGCTTTAAAAAGGGGGGGGGGGATTAAGTCATCTACACATTTTGATCCAGAAATCCCACTGCTGGGTAATATACCTCAAAGGGGCCAAAGATAAAAAATAAAGTTCCACATATACCAAAATATTTATAGATGCCACATTTTATAGTAGAAAGGAGCTGGAAGGAAAATAGACACTGGAGTGAAGGATGGCTAAACAAATTGTGGTACATAAATACAATGGAATATTTCTATACTATAAATAAACAATGAATATGAAGGAGACAGAGAAGCATGGGAAGACTTGAGTGATATGACACAAACCGAAGTAAGGAGAACCAGAAAAACAGTATACACCATGACTATAACAATTTAAATGGAAAGAATGACCTAAAGTGAACTCTATCAAACATTTAAAGAACAGTTAACTTGAATATATATAAACTGTCAGAAAAAAAAAATAGTGGAAAAAAGACACTGTATTATAAACTCCTCCTAAAAAATAAATACGATATAGTCTTGATATCTGAATTATGGAAAGATAAAGAATAGAGAAAAAAACTAAAACATCCCTAATTAATATTGATGAGATAATACTGAATAAAATATTAGTAAAGGTACTTAAGGAATATATGAAAAAAGATTATTGACTATGTTCAGATTAGATTTATATCAGCAATGCAGAGAAGATTCAATATAAAAAATACTATAAACATAACATAAACATCATTTAATTAGCAGACACAGAAAAATGTGACAAAATACATACCTCATTTTTAAAAAAAAATTGAAACACAAAGGAATAAGCAGAGTTTTCCTTAAGGAAGTAAATAATAGTTTTCTAAATAAAAGAGTTAAGATTATGTGGAATGGAAAACCAGTAGGGGGTCTTTCTAATAAGATCAGAGATAAAGGATGTATGTCCATTGTCATCACTATTATTTGAAAGAGATTCTAGAAATGCTAACTATAGCAGTTTTACCAGACAACAAAACTGAGGTAATAAGCCAAGGCAAAGAAGGAACAAAATTATCACTTTCTGCAGATGATATGATAGTTTACTTAGATTACCTCAAGATTCAGCTAAAAATTAAGTGAAATAACTATTAACTTCAGTAAAATAGCAGGACAGAAAATAAACCCATATCAGCTTTTCTTTATATCATAAATGAAACCCCAGAGGAAGAGAGAGAAAAAGAAACTCCACTCAAAATAGCTACCAAATAAATAAAATATATGGGAGTCCACATACAAAGACACATATAGGAATTATATGAATCCAACTACAAAACACTTTTTTATTTTTTTGGCTTTTTGGAGGGGGGAAGGCAGGGCAATGGGGATCAAGTGACTTGCCCAAGGTCACAAGGCTAGTGTTTTGTTTTGTTTTGCTTTTTGGAGGTCAATTGGGGTCAAGTGACTTGCCCAAGGTTGTATATGGCTAGTAAGTGTTTCAAGTGTCTGAGGCTGGATTTGAACTTAGGTCCTCCTGACTCCAGGGCCAGTGTCTATTCACTGTGCCACATAGCTGCTGCCCCTCTCTTCCCCCCCACCCCGACAAAATGCTCTTTACAGAAATAAAGCCCCACCTCAGGTTTCACTTGCCCAGCCTACACTTACACTGACAGTGTAGGTCTCCATAGGGAAAACTGCTACTACTCTCAGAATTCTAGGAGCTATTCTATACACTGCAAACCTCACAACACTAGCTAATGAGACTACATTGGTTGGTTTTCTCTTGACAATAAGCTAGGTGGTACTATAATGGATAGAGTGCTGGGCGGGGAGTCAGAAAGCCTCTTCTGAGTCAGGGCTCAGACACTGCCTAGCTGTGTGACCCTGAGCAAGTCACTTAATCCTTTTTGCCTCCGTTTTCCAATCTGTAAAATGAGCTAGAGAAGGAAATGACAAACCATCCCAGTATCTTTGCCAAGAAAACCCCAAAATGAGGTTATGAAGAGTCATACTCAAGCCTCTTCCCTCCATAAACCACTCCTTTTTTCCTTAAGGGTAATTAGTTTAAATTTAGTCAGTTCCAAATCCCAAACTCCTTAGATAATCATATGTAGAAAAGTGGCTAGGGCCAAATGTATAAGGGCAAACTGGACTCTAGAAGCAAGTTCATTGATGGGCCTCCTGAGCTATTCAAGCCCTCTTTTCCCACCAGGTTTGGGAACATCCGTTTTGCATGTGAAGGCCTTCTCTTTACATTTCAATGTCTCTGTCCTTTAGACTGTCAGACCTCGAGCAAAACAGAAGCATCACAGAGGTAGCCCTCTTACAAAAGATGGAAGTAATTATTGTTCAGTCCTGTCTGACCCCAGTAGGGGTTTTCTTGGCCAAGATCCTAGAGTGGTTTCTCATTTCCTCCTCCAACTCATTTTACAGATGAGGAAACTGAGGCAAACAGGGTTAAATGACTTGCCCAGGGTCACACAGCTAGTAAGTGTATGAGGCCAGATTTGAACTTAGGAAGATGAGACTTCCTTACTCTGGGCCTAGCTCTCTATTGCTGTGCTATAAGTGATTAGAAAGATATTAATTACTCATGTTTGAGCAGTGCCAATATAATAAAAATAACAATGCCACCTGAGTTCATTTATAGCTTCAATAATATAGCATTAAAACTACTAAGAAGTTACTTGTACAACTAGACAAAATCATAACAAAATGCATCCTGAGGAAAAGGTCAAGAATCTCAAGAGAAATCATTTTTAAAAGCGAGAAGGAAGGGGGGCCTAGCAGAACCTGATTTCAAACGATACTATCAAGTGCCAATCATTGAAACTATTTAGTATGGGGTAAAAATAGAAATAGTCAGAGGAGGCATCTAGTGATATAGGAGTCTAAAACAATCAAGCCCAAGATTCTTATGAGTAAGGATTTTTTCATTCATTGAATTTGTATCCTCAGTGCCTCACAATGAAACGCCTGGGATGTTGTGGGAACTTCATAAATTCATTGTGACTGACTGGACTGAAATTTGGGGTAAGGACTCACTCTTTGACAAAACATGCTAGGAAAACTGGAAAGCAGTCTGGCAGAAATTCAGTTTAGACTTACATCGTCCAGCACCATACCACAACAAACTCCAAAAGGAAATAGGAATTCAGAGGGGATATCACAAGCACATTAGAGGAAATAGAATGGGATGCCTTTCACAACTATTAATCCAATGAGAATTCTTGATCAAGAAAGAGAAAAATCGGGGCGGCCAGATAGTACAGTGAGTAAGAGAACCAGCCCATGTGTCAGGATGACCTGGGGATCAAATCCAGGCTCAGATACTTAGCACCACACCCAGAAATAACTGGCTGGTAACCTTGAGCAAGTTACTTAACCCCGATTGCTTTAAAAAAAGAGAGAAAAAAAATGGTACTCAAATATAGGATCCACTTGGTGCCACTTAGATTAACAAAGAAGGAGAATGAGAATTGTTGAAGGGAATATGGGAGAACAGATATGCTAAAATATCATTGGTGGGGCTATGAAATAGTGTAACCATTCTGGAAAACCATTTGAAACTAAAGCCAAAAAAATCTCTAAGCTGTGCATACCCTTTGACCATAGATACAGCTCCTAAGCATATATCCCAAAGAGCTCAAAGACAGAGGGGAAGTCCCCATAGGTACAAAAATATTTATAATACTTTTTTTCTTGTTATAGCAAAAAACTGGAAATAAAGTGAGTGTCCATCAATTGAAGAATGGCTGAAAAAATTGTGGTTATCACTGATCAGCTCATTAATTGTTAAATCAGTTTATCCTAGGGGTGAGGAACCTGTGGCCTCGAGGTCACATGTGACCCTCTGGGTCCTCAAGTAGGACCCTTTGATTGAATCCAAACTTTACAGAACAAATCCTGTTAATAAAAGGATTTGTTCTGTCCAACTTGAGCTCAGCCAAAAGGCCACACCCAAGGATGTAGAAGGCCACATGTAGTCTTGAAGCCACAGGTTTCCCACCCCTGGATTATCCTTTCTAAAATATGTACTTCCAAATTAATATAATACTCCAGATATGGTGTGGATAGGCCGAAGTCGAGCAAGACTGTCACCTGTCTCGTCCTAGACAGTATGGATCTCTTATTGTAGCCTAAAATCTCGTTAGCATTTTGGGTTACCATGTTACACTGTTAACTCCTATTCAGCTCGCATTCCACTAAAACCCTCTGTCTTTTTCAGACGAGGTGCTATCCAGGCACATCTCCCCAATCTTGTACTTGGGAAGTCAATTTTTTAAAAAGACAAGTCTAAGTCTTTACATTTATCCCTATTGAATTTCATCTTATTGGATTCCTCTAGGGCTCCCTTGGGAACAGAGGGGAGTTAGGTTAACTATCACCTAGCACTTCTGACTGCCAGTCAACAGACCAATCAAGCATCATACCAAGCAGATTGAGAACCTGGGGGAGAAGACTGTTATAGCTGCCATATTAAGCACTCGTAAACAATTTGGATAAAAAACAAAATTCCCTTAATAGAGTAGAGCATGAGCTTCCCCAAAGCAATAGAATCAGAGGTTTTCTTAACGAGGCATAGTATTTAAAGCATTTTTCTGAGAGTCACTTTTATAATTTTAGTCCCTCTGAAAAGCTTTCTTTTCCCGGGGAGGGGTCAACATAGTTTGGGGCTGCTCAGTCACAACAAAAGAAAGCTGCTTCTTAAAATATCTGTTTCATTCTGGCAGCATAGAAGTACCCTCAGGTAAAATGATCAAATATGTAGTGCTAAGAAGTCATTTTTGCTGGGGAAACCATATGCCTGTCATCCTCCCAAGACCATTTCAGCCTAATTGCCCTAGAGGGTCTTTTCTTAAATGTATTTTGATTCCCCAAATGCTACCTGCAATGCTTTTCCTCAGAGACAAAAAGCAAAAACAAAAAACTGAGACGAACACTTAATTCCCTACTTGCTATAATGGTCTTGCTTACCCTATTAAAATGTCTTAAGGAGAGCTCTGGCAGATTTCTTCCTGAGTGTCTATGTTTGGGGAAAGGGAGAGTAGTCGGAGGATATGAAAGCAAACTAATTGAACAAACTGGCCAATTTAGACTAGTTCCCAAAGCAGCATTTTATCTGACTGGGTACCACTTAACAAGTCATTAGCAATCAAATGGACTGCAATCTTTAACAAAATAAAGGTACTGTGTCCTCTAGGGACTAAGTTAATAGGTGCAACCTCTGGGTTTTCAGCATAAAGTATGGAATCCCAAAGGGTCAAACTTGGACATAATGAGAGAGGCAAGAGACTTATGCAAACCTGGGTTTGGTTTTAATCCTAAACCTGGAAGAACATATGGGAGGATTCAATATAAAGCAGCAAATTTCCATTTCAAGAAAACCTACGTAATAAATACTATATAGTGTTTTCAAAGCTGTCCAGCTTTTCTTGGCTTCTTTGTAGGTTTTATTTTGTTGTCTGTTGTGAACTTTTTACTTTATTTTTCATCTCCCTCCCTCTACCAGAGAAAGCTACAATTAAGCATATATATTTATGTGTGTATGAATATATATACACATATAAGTGTGTCCATATATGTATAGACATATAGACAGATATATACATACTTAAAGATATCTATTAACTTGCACATATATACTCATATACCTATATGTAAGATAATGCTATGCTTATTTCCACTTTTCATCTGTTTCTCTGAAGGTGGATAGCATCTTCCTTTATAAGTCCAAGTCTTTTCATGTTTTTCTAAATGAACCAACTCATTATTTTCTACACCACAACAATATTCCAACCCAATTACCTTCGATTTGAAAGATTGTCTATGAAAGTGTTTTCCCCCCAATTTTCTGCATTCATTCTATTTTTAGCTACATGGGTTTTATTTATACAAGAAATTTTAATTTAAAATAATCAAAATTATCCATTTTATACTTCAACAATACCCTCACCTTATAATGTGATTTAAGATCTCATATTATTGAATCTGGTTCCTTTACATCTTTTTTCTCTGGTTTCTTTGAAGTTTTTGTCCTTTTATTCTTCCAAATGAACTTTGTTATTTTTTTCTAACTCAGTAAGATAATTTTTAGTAATTTAATCGGGATGGCATTACATATAAAGATTAATTAGGTAAAACTGTAATTTTTATTATGTTGGCTTTAATGACCCATGAACAATAAATATTACTTCAATTATTTAGATCTAAGTTTATTCATATAGAAAATGTTTTAGGGGCAGCCAGGTGGTGCAGTGAATAGAGCACCAGCCCTGGAGTCAGGAGGACCTGAGTTCAAATTTGGCCTCAGACACTTAATACTAGTCATGTGACCTTGAGCAAGGCTCTTAACCACAACTGCCCTCCAAAAAAGGCAAAAAAGTGTTTTGTTTTTATATTCATACAGTTCCTACATCTGTTTTGGCAGGTATACTCTCAGGTTTTTTATACTGTCTAGTTATTTTAAATGCTCTAAAACAATATTGAATAATATGATGAACACAGTATAGATTCCCTATTTTTCTCTTTTGATTAAATCTATTTTAGCTTTAACTTTGTCTGAGATCATGATTATCATGCCTGCTTTTTTTTACAAAATAAATTCTACTCCTGCACTTTATTTTATGTTTGTATGTATCTCTCATTTTTATTGCATTTCCTTAAGGGAACATATTGTTGAATTCATATTTTTAATCTGCTATCAGGTTCCATTTTATGAGTAAATTCATCCCATTCACATTCTAAGCTACAATGGTTTGTTATATATTTTCCTCCTTTCTATTTTTCCTCACTATCCTTCTCACACTATTCCTATCCCTCTTCACTCCTCTACTTTACTTCTACCTGCTACCTTGCCCTCCTATTCCTTAACTTACCCTCCCTTCAAGAATTCCTCCCTTATTCTCTCCCCACTCCCTGTCTCCTTGCCCTCTTGTTTCTTTCTGAATTTAGAAGACTTTTATACTTTTCTAAATATATATTTAGAGAACTGGTAACTCAATGCCCTCACAATTGTATTTCCTCCATTATAGATTTCCTTTGGGTCTCTTTGTGTCTCTGTAGTTCACCTGCTTTTTCTTTTTAGCGCCTTTTCCTCTTTAGTGCCAAGCAGCAAATCAGGGACAATAGCATTAGTTTCACTGCCACAGACAGAGGAAAAGTGTTTGCTATAGATATCTTCACAGATCTTTTCAATTTTTCATTTGTTTGTTATTCTTCCAGTTTTATCCTAAAATGTCCTCAAGGTTGATCTAGCTTAGTTGGGTCTATCACCAAAAATTTCCATAAATTTATTTTTTTTACCTCTACTTCTCTCTGTTTTATGAGGTAATACTGGTCATAATTTCCCACCATTCTCCATCATAAGGTTTTACAAAAAAAATTATATTCTAGAAAAGTGTTGCCATTAGCTGTACATCTTTCTCCTTGGCAGAGAGAACAAACATTTGTCGGTTGGTGTGATTTCCAGACCTTTCACTCTGCCTGTTTTGGCATTGTTCAGATTTACTTAGGAAATTGTCCATGTCTGTTTTTATGTCCTTTTTTTCTCATTTCTTAGCATCAATAATTTGTTTAAATCACTAAGGTTGGAGTTGTCTCAATGATATGACTTATCTTCTAATTCTGTTCCTCTTCTAAATTACATCAACAAGAATAAAAATATAGGTACATCTCGACACAGACTAAAATTTGTTCACTGTCATAATGGGATAAAAGCAATAGAACTGAACTTGCTCCTGTTCATTTTAGGAAATACCTTTTTGATGACTTCATTTGGCAGAGATACTAAATGCATGTGGTTCTTCTACCTGTTGGATACTATAGTATTTTCAATGTCTACAAATGCCCATTACAGGGATATCCTTTTCTAGGGTAAGTGAGGAGTCAGATACTCCACAAATGCTTATTAAATGTCCAAAAGGCATCTAGAAATTAACTGACTGGCTCAAGCAAAACAAAACTTATAATTGGAGAAATTATGATTAGGAAGAACTTCAAGTTTAGCTATCTTTACTATGGAAACTATTTGAATAATTGTTAAATTCCCTAATTGTCTGGATAGATGCAATGTAGGCACAACATAACAAGTGGCTAAAAGATGAAATTTGAGTATCAGATGTGTGGTTGCTTTCAAGATTATTATTTATTATTGAATTGACCACTTATTTCTAGTGTTATAGAGATAAAGCCTTCTTGTTGTACTACTGGGGTCTGGAATGTTCCCAGTCCCAAAAAGCCATTCAGCTCTTTTTGCATATCATTTTCAAAGTTGCTTCCATCTACATTTCAATCTGTCCCTTGTTGAGAACAATGATCAGATTCTATTAGCATTTTCACATCCATATGGGATTTCATTCACTGTGATTTCTACACTTCTGTCAAGCACTTGGAGTATTTTCTATTTTCAGTGCCACAGAGATGCTATTACAGCATGCATTTTCCTTTAATGATACTTACAACCTTAAATTATTTCCACATTAGCAGACATCATGTTATAATGACTACATTAACATTCTCGGTATTTGATAAGCTTAACTATAGTTGCAAAGCACAACAAGGAATATGGTATGGAAGATAGGAGTGAACTACAGTGACAAGCAAATACTTTTGCTCTAAGGTTTCAATTTCTTGCTCCAAGAGGGTTATAATACAATATTTGTTGTTGTTCAGTCATTTCAGTCATACCGTGTTTCCCCGATAATAAGACCTATCCCGAAAATAAGCCCTCCCCTTACTGTGTAAGATTCCTCGAAAATAAGCCCTCCCTCGAAAATAAGCCCTATTGAGATTGCTACTGTAGTGAAGGTGATCCCCTGCGCTACATGCTACATTACGGTACCCTCTGTATGCACCGTCCCCCCCCCCCCGTGAAACACATGCCACGCTCCGAGCTGCATCCAATCAGAGCTGCAGCAGTGAGCGCGTCATCCTGTTCTTCCCCAGTGATTTGCTTGCTGCCACCATTGAGAGCAGTGCCGCGGAGGAGAGCTGAGGCAGGACAACATAAGCCCTCCCCTGAAAATAAGCCCTCTGGTGTTTTTCTTTCCAAAAAAATAATAAGACAGTGTCTTATTATCGGGGAAACACGGTATATGACTCTTCATGACTCCATTTGGGATTTTCTTGACAAGAATACTAAGAGTGGTTTACCATTTCCATCACCAGCTCATTTCACAAATGAGGAAACTGAGGCAAACAGAGGAAAATGACTTGCCCAAAGTCACACAGCTAGTAAATGTCTGAGGTCACATTTTAACTCAGGAGGATGAGTCCTCCTGACTCCATGCCTAGTACTCTATCTACCCCCTAGCTGCCCAATATGTTATATCTACAAGCAGAAGAGTAAGTTGCTTGATAACATTAGATTGTTAAACTATAGCAAACATATACTGAGTATCTACTAGGTATAAGTTCTATCAGATCAACACAATCATAGGATCACCTTCCATCTCTAATATCCACGCTTCAACACATAAAGAATTGATAATTTTATTGGTGTGAGTACTGCTTTTGCCAATACAGATGACAAACCCTTTAGAATTTAGTGGGCAACCTTTGAGAGTTATCTTCCTGCAGGTTAATTAATGATGACAAACCTCTCTAACCTTAGCTAGACTGCTCCTTAGAAATACAGCCCATTACTGGGTTTTAACTTGAAGCCTTCTTAGTTTAGTAAGACTTATGTTAGCAAGGTCTTTGAGAACCTATAAGGCTATCTTCACATCATGATCAGACATGAAAGTAGAACTTTAGTACAGACTCTTACCATATAGCCATATATACCATATACCACATTTCCTAAAATGAAATATCAACTTTGTTATCTACCTGAGGCTATGGTAAGTAAGCTTAATGATTTTAATTTATCTTTGTTTCTCTTACAGAGTCAAACTCAGAGCCAAGTTCGTAGTAGATACCATAGGTTGGTGAATTTCATTGTTGCAAAATAAAAATGGAGATTATACTAAGGACTTCCTGGAATATGTCTAAGTGATCATGACTGAAGTCTTTTCTTGGTAATCACCTCAGAAGAGCAATAAATGTGCCCAAGTGAAAGTACATCAAGAAATAAAAAGTGGGGAAAAATCATAACCAGGAAAAGCACTCATATTGTCAACAGAGATACTGAAGGAGCTCATAACAACAACAAAAGAGGCGCTAATACAATGAGTAAAATTCTATGAGGAGAAAGTGAGGAGAAATATGCAGAAGAAAGACATGATATCAACTAAAAGCCACATGATCAATAAGATGGCAGTACCATTGTTTTCAACACAACTTTCCCACCTGAACAATTTCAAAACAAGAAGAAATGCTAAAAATCTATGGCAATTAAAACTACAGCACTATGAGATGAAAATGCTGCCATGTCATATAAGATCTTCTTAAAATACAGTGGATGGATGAATTACCATAAGTTCTGGCTCACTTTCTCCATCCCAGCCTTCTTGGTGGTATTTCAGACTCTAGCTATGGTAGCCTCTACCTCATTCCTTCATGACAGTGATTCAAGTACCATATTAGAGAGAAAACATTAAGCCTACCTAGCAACAAGATGGAAAGTACAAAGTCATTTCAAGTGTGAATGGAGGAAGATGGAGTTACATGTGAGAAAAAACCCAAGAGGAAAGTAAAGAAGCTACTAAAAGGGAAGGTGTTTTCACATCTGAGAGAAAGAGACCTATAAACTTAGCTTGAGATAGAAACATGTAGGGAATCTGACTGACATGTGAAAGAGCCACATCCTAGCTTCCTTCTTCAGCGCAGGCCAGAGGAGAATGAAAGATAATGCAGCAGTCTGTGCAAGAGAAAATATGTCATGGCAATGGAGGGGTGAGGGGTCAAACAGTGAGAAGGGAAGCCTGCTAAACATCATAAGGAATATGTAGGAAAAAGGCTAAAAGAACAAAAAGCTAAGAGGAATAGAGGCAATAGAAGTGTAACTATCAAGCAGGTAATCCAAGAGTGAGACTATTAATGAAAAAACAAATAAAACAAGTATTCCTGCAAAATATATACTGAAATGACTAAGTATTATTCTTAGAAGGAAAGAAAACCCAAAATGCCAATGAATGCAAGAGGTAGAAAGTAAATTCCATGAATTCTCTAGAGATAATGAAACAAAGCAAGAAAAACCAGAATTATTTAAAAAAATGAAACAACTTTTAAGAGAAGAAACTACCATGGAATTAGAAAACATAATAAAAAATTCATTGGGAAGAACCAAAGGTCAAGTATTTCTGGGAAAACACTTAAAAAAACCAGTAGACCTAACATAAGCATAAAAACTATTTGGTGCTGGTTTAAAAAAAATGGAACAGATTGGACAAGCAAGACCTAAAAGCAAAAGAACATAGTAGCCTAGTGCTCAATAAACCTCAAAACAAAAAACAATAGAGGAAAGAAGTTTCCTTAATTGACACAGTTTGGAAAATTGTAAAACATTCTGGCAGAAAACAGATTTATACCAGCATTTTATACCAAAATCCACAACAAATTCCAAATTGATATAAGACCTAAAGGTAAAAATTCATATCATAAAAAATATGACAAGCTATACCTTCACAACCATGCTTACAAGGAAATTCATAAACCAATAAAAGAGAAAGGAGATTATAAATGATAGACTATTTTGATTTTATTAAACTAAAAAGCTTTCACACCAACAAAAATTGAAGCAGATATAATAGGAAGATAGAGTTTGAGAGAAAAATAATCATTGTGCCAAATACCTCTGATAAAAGTCTGACATCTAGGGAATTCATCCTACAATACAACACTAAGAATCATTCCCCAATATAAAAAAAGTAATAAAAGGGTATAAACAAGCAGCTTTCTTTAAAAAACAAAAACAAAACACAGGGGTGGCTAGGTGACACAGTCAATAGAGCACCAGCCCTGGAGTCAGGAGGACCCAAGTTCAAATCCAGCCTCAGACACTTAACACTTACTAGCCATGTGACCTTGGACAAGTCACTTAACCCCAACTGCCCTGCCTTTCCCCTCCAAAAAGTTAAAAAAAGAAGAACACAAAAAATTGATTCCAAGATGTCATGTTATCTGTTTGAAAAACTCTACATGCTTACATGTTCACAATTTATTCTTTAAAAAATTCATCAGTATTTTTTGTTTTTAAATTTACATTTGCATCTCCCTCATTTCTAAATGTGGTCCTTCCTCCAACTCAGAGAGTCATTTTTATAACTAATAACGTTTTTAAGAGGAAAAAGCAGTTCAGCAAAACTAACCAAATATTACAGTATATGATATATTCCGCACCTGTAGTACCTTACCTCTGCAAAGAAGGAAGATACATTTGTTCATCTCTTTTTTATGCCACATTTGAACATTATAATTAAACGTCTTTCATTTTCTTTTTTGTTGTTATTCTATTTACATTGTTGTACCGCTGTGCAAATTGGTATCCAGGTTTTCTTTCACATTACTTAAGTACATAAGTATTTTCAAGCTTCTATATAACCTCTGAAGTCTTTGTATTCACTGTTTCTTATGACAAAGTAATAGTCTACTACCTTCTTGTACCACATTTTGTTCAGCCATTCCCCAACAGATGGGTATCTACTATGTTTCTATATCGCTTTGCTACGTAAAAAGTGTCGCTAAGACTATTGTGTCTTATAGACCCTTTCTATTTTTGCGGACTATCTTGGGTTATAAGACTAAAAGAAGAATCTCTGGGTCTCAGAGTGTATATATTTTAGTTATTTTCTTAGCATAATTCCAAGGCTTGACACCATACAGTCTTACTTTATACTTTATCAGCGTTGGAGTCAGGAGGACCTGAGTTCAAATATGGCCTCAGACATTTAACACTTACTAGCTGTGTGACCTCGGGCTACTCACTGAACCCCAATTGCCCTGCCTTCCCCCCTCCATAAAAACGAACAAAAAAATAAAGTAAATACTTCTGTTTCTTAATTGCATATTATCTTGATTCTTGATTAATGTAGGTACTTTTTACTGTGCTGAGAAAAAAATCATATATATTTAAATATTTTAAAATTAATGTTGGCTTTATCAAAGACTTTTGCTGCTTTCATTGATAGACTTGGATTACTGATTGTTTTCTTTTTAGATTTTTGGTTTCTATTTTTTATTAGCCTTTAGTCTTTTAGTCGTTCTGATATTAAATCAGGTTTACAAGCCTTGTCTAAAAACTGCTTACTAACAATGAATATTTTTTCTTAATATTGTTTGTTCTATTCTATTGTCCACTACTGTATTTAGTATTTTTGCATCTATATTCATCATCATTATCAGTCTATAAAAGTCTTTCTGTGTTACCTTTAACTGATTTTTAAGTCAATATTTGCATGAAAAATGTATTTTATTATGTTCCATATTTCTTTTATTTGTGAATAATTCATGCAATATAGAGATTGTGTTTGCACACTTTGAAAAAAATCATTTGTAAGTCTATCTGGGCCAGGTCTTTCTCATTTTGAGGGAAATCAGAGTAATTCTTTGATGACTTTTTGTTTACTTATTTCTATGGAAATGGCCAATTCAAAGTATTAAATCCTAGATAAGTCAGTTTGTACAACTGACATTTTCAAAGAAAATCACCTACTTAAATTAAATTCTATAATTTGTTAAAATATATCTGTATGTAATATTCCTCTAATGATATTTTATTGCTTTTTTATTTGCTGTAATCATTCCTTTTCAATTATAATTTTGTGATTTTGCATTTTCTATTTCTTTTTTTGTTAATGGTCTGTCAATTTTATTGGCTATTAAAAATGCTGGATTTATTTATTAATTCCACTGTTATTCGTGTCTGATTCTATTTATTTCCATTCTTACCTTTATAACCACTTAAAAATTCCTCTAGATTATTGCTTTGTTCATTTTATACTGTGTGTATAATGAATTTATTTCTCCTTTTTACTTAATGTAGGTACTAAGTGATATAACTTTGCATCTAACAAAATTTTGGCTTCCTCACACATATTTTTTTTTTATCCAATGCTTTATTAGCTTCTAATTTACATCATTCATTTCTGCAAGATTTTGAGTTACACATTTTCTCCCTGTTTTTCCCCTACCCACCACCCCAAATAGCAATCCCACTGGATATCCCCTCCTCCAATCTGCTCTCTCCTATATCTTCTCCCATACGCCCTCCAACTTTCCAGTATGGCACGGTGGATCTCTATGTCCCAGTGCCTGTATAACTTATTTGCCATTTACATGAAAAATAATATTGATAATAGTATATACATATGTATATATATATATATATATATATATATATATATATATATATTTAAACATTTCATTTTAAAACTTTGAATTCCAGATTCATTCCCTTTCTCCCTTGTCACCTACAATTACTAGGAAGATGAGTAATTCAATATAGGTTGTACATGTGTAGCTATGCAAAACATTTCCATAATAGATAAATTGTAAAAGACTGACTATATTCCCCTCCCTCTTATCCCACATCTCACTTGTTCTATTCTCTACTTTGATCCTGTTCCTTTTCAAAAGTGGGTGCTTCCAACTTCCATCTCCCCCAGCCTGCCCTCCCTTCCATCTTCTCCCCTCTCATTCTCTCCCCCCCCCACTCTCCTGTAGGGTGAGATACCATATTTAGTGTGTATGTCATTCCCTCCCTAAGGCAATTTCAATGAGAATAAGGTTGACCCATTCCCTTTTGACTTTCTGTTCTTCCCCTCCATTGTAACCATTTTCCCTTACCTGTATTATATGAGATACTTTACACCAATCTGTCTCTCCCCATCTCCTCTCATTATATTCCACTCTTACCTCTTAATTTCATCATTTAATAATCATTCCTTCCCATTAAACTGGTCCTGTGCCCTCTATCTATGTATACCTGTACATACACACACACATACACACAACACATTCACGTATGTATTCCTTTGCCCATATACCCTCCTATATAGAAATATATATGTATGTGTATGTGTGTGTGTGTGTGTATACATACACACATTTCTATTCCCTTCAATTATTCTGATACTGAGAAAAGTCTCATAAGTTACAATGATCATTTTTCCATATAGGAATATAAATAGTTCAACTTTGATAAGTTCCTTATGATTTCTTTTCCCTGTTTACCTTCTCATGCTTCTCTTGCTTCTTGTATCTAAATGTCAAATTTTCTATTCAACTCTGGTTTTTTCAGCAAGAATGCTTGAAAGTCGTCTGCTCCACTGAATGGCCATATGTCCCTCCGAAACATGATACTCAGTTTTGCTGAGTAGGTGATTCTTGGTTTTAATCCCAGCTCCTTTGACCTCCAGAATATCATATTCCAAGCCCTTTGATCCCTCAGTGTAGAAGCTGACAGATGCTGTGTTATCCTGATTGTGTTTCCACAATATTCAAATTGTTTTTTCCTGGTTGCTTGTAATATTTTCTCCTTGATCTGGGAATTCCAGAACCTAGGAGTTTTTTTGGGGGGATCTTTTCAGGAGGTGATTGGTGGATTCTTTCAACCTCTATTTTGCCCTCTGGTTCTAAAACATCAGGTCAATTTTCATTGAAAATTTCTTGAAGGATGATTTCTAAGTTCTTACTTTGATCATGGCTTTCAGGTAGTCCAATAATTTTTGAATTATCTCTCCTGTATCTATTTTCCAGGTCAGTGGTTTTCCCAATGAGATATTTCACATTGCCTTCTATTTTTTTCATTGGTTTGGATCTGTTTAAGAGTATCTTGATTTCTCTTAAAGTCACTAGCTTCCATTTGCTCCAATCTAATTCTGAAGGAATGATTCTCTTCAGTGAGCTTTTGAGATTCTTTTTCTATCTGGCAAATTTGGCTTTTTAAGGCATTCTTCTCCTCATTGCCTTTTGGAGCCTCTTTTGCCATTTGAGTTAGTCTATTTTTAAGGTATTATTTTCTTCAGTCTGGTTGTTGACTCTCATTTCATAATTTTCTTGCAGAACTTATTTGGTTTTCAAAATCCTTTTTAAGCTCCTCTATGGCCTATAACCACCTTGTATTTTCTTGGCAGCTTTTTGTCCAGAGTTCTAACTTTACTGTCTTCTGCTTGTTCCATGCTTTGATCCTTTTTGTCCCCAAAATAGGAGTCTAATGTTGGTTTCCTCTGTTTGCTTTGCTTCCGTCGTTTACGCATGTTGCCCTCAGTTACTTGAGTTTTGGGCTTTTTGCGACAGTAGGACTATGCTACCAGACAGGGGAGCTGCATACCAAATGCTGGGGTTTTCTGAGATGCTGAAGGTATTAGTTGGTTGCCCTCTCTGAAGCCTCCACACACTCTGGCAAGCTGGTCACAAACCCCAGGATCTCCACCCTAGATTGCAATCCCGATCCAAGCAGGCTAAAGCAAGAACGATTATCCCTCAGACTGGTTGAGTTGTCCCCCTACAGTCTGCAGGCCACGAGCTGAAGCTGTCACATGGAGGTGGCTGCACAGCCATGGTGCCTCAGCTGCTTCTCCCTCCAGGGTATAAAGGCCCATGCATTCCCAAACTACCAGATACCAAAGTCCACGCTTTGTCTTCTCACTTTGTCAATAACATCTATGGGTTGATAATTCTGGAAACCTCCACAGCTACTGGTGATCTGAAGTCCCTCCAGCTGGTGGCTGGTCAGGCCCGCCCTGGGGTTAAAAGCGCAGGCTTGTGCAGGACTGGAGTGGGCTCCCAGAGCGCTGCACTGGCTGCTCCCTTATAGCCTGCCAGATTGTCCTCAGCGGGAGGTTAGCTTCTCTGTGTCATTTTGTGGGTTCTGTAGCTCCAAAGTTTGTTCAGAGTCATCTTTTACATGAATTGGAGGTGGTGGGAGCTGGAGCCCAGAGGAGATACTGTTTCTACTCCACCATCTTGACTCTACCCCCCCACATAATTTGATGTGTAGTATGATTGCTATTATCTTTAATGTGTTTTCTGATTTTTTCTAAAATTTAATAAATATTTAAAATGTTTTTCAATTTTCTAGTGTTTTATAACATTTTCCCATCTGTCTGTTAATTAATTTTAATATTTATTTCCCTGTGGTCTAAAATATACACAATTTCTGCCCTTTTGTATTCATGTAAGCTTTCTCTATCATCTAGTATATGGTCAAACTTTATAAATAGCTCCTTTGTACTTGAAGAGAATACATTTCCTCTGTTTCTTCCATTTAAAATAGTCTAGAAACATCTTTTATTTTCAACTTATTAAGTAAACAATTGATCTCTTCAATGTCTTTTTTTTTTTAAGCAATTGGAGTTAAGTAACTTGCTCAAGGTTACACAGCCAATTATTTCTGGGTGTGGTGCTAAGTATCTGAGCCCGGATTTGATCCCCAGGTCATTCCAACACTGGAGCCAGTGCTTTTACTCGCTGAGCCACCTGGCCACTCCTCAACGTCTTTATTATTAGACTTTTTAGTTGTCAAACTTAGAAAATAAGGTGCAATCCCCTATTATAGTTCATGTCTATTTCTTCTTGTATGAAGGTTAATATTCCTTTTTTTTGAACCAAACTGTTCAAGTATTTAGTGTAATTTGAGAATTTATTTATACTTGTTCATTTTTCTTTTCAATGTTATGCATTGCTCTTTTTTGTCACCTTAATTTTTTTTCTAACTCAATTCTACTTCATCGGATATTACTGCTACTGTTACTCTTGGGGAACTTGGAGTTACATAGTCCATTTCATACACCCCTTTTAATATTAATCTAATTATATCTTTTTGCATTGAGTATGGCATGTGTAAGCAAAATATTAATGGATTTTTGACTTATCCATTCCTTAACTCTTTTACTTTTAATGAAAGCATTCAAACCATTCAGTCTAATTATTATAAGTAATAAATCTGATTAGATATTGCCTGTATAGAGGGAAATATATCTTAATGCTCTATATCTATTTCAATTAATAAATGAAATCATATATATTTTTGTATTTTAGACTATTCATTTATACCCCTCAGGTGTAACTTCAATTTTGTTAGGGAATATAGATGTATTTTTTTATATTCTTAATTATTTTATATTAATTATAATATATATATATATTTATCCCTAATACCAATATTTCCTATTACAATAAGAAAACATTATGCATCACATTCAATATATTAATCGATATGACATGATATATATCATAGAATATTCTATTTGAAGAAAAAAGACCTGAGTTTGAATCCTACTCCAGACATTTACTAGTTATATGACTATTCACGTGTCACCTAACCTTTTTAATTATCGGTTTCCACATCTATATAAATAGGGATAAAAATAGCTCCTACTTCAATAGGTTGTTGCGAAGATCAAATGAGATAATATATGTAAAGTGTTTTGCAAATACTAAAGTGGTATATAAATTATATTATACAGACAGTATATACATTGCATACAGTACAGGGTCTGGAGTCAGGAAGACTCACCTTCCTGAGTTCAAATCCCAGCTCAGAATTTACTAGCTGTGTGACTCTGGGCAAGTCATTTAACTCTGTTTGCCTCAGTTTCCTCATCTGTAAAGTGGGCTGGAAAAAGAAGTAGCAAACCACACCAGTATCTCTGCAAAGAAAACCCCAAATGGGGTCAGGAAGAGTCAGACACAACTAAACAACAACAAAGACATATTATATACTGGATTTATCTGTACATAAATGTACTAAGTATATGCATGTGCATATAATGATAAATAAACATTTGTAAACACACACACATGTGAAGAGAAGCAAAGGGATCCTTATTTAGGGTTTCTTGATCATCTAATATATGATCAATTTTTATAAAGAATCAGACTTACGATCAGGACAATAGGTTCAATTTTTATTTCTGACAGACATAATCTGACTACATGAGCCTTGGCAAGTCATATAATTTTTCATTTTACCAGGCCATTTTCTAAGATTATAAACTTCAATGACATTATGGGTCCATAAAAATCCACAAAAACATGTTCAGGTGTTCATGTATGTACCATACAAACACACACACACACACACACTTTTCTGACTTGCAGAAAATATCCAAGCTGCAAGAAAAAAGAACTCAGGGGGTGGAGCCAAGATGGCAGAGTAGAAGCATAACCTCTCCATGGCTCTGGCTTCCACCTTCTCTAATCCATGTAAAAAGGGGACTCTAAACAAATTTGGAGCTGCAGAACCCAAAAAATGACACAGAGAAGCTAACCTCCCACTGAGGACAGCCGGGCAGGCTGGCAGGAATCCAGCACAGCACTCTGGGAGCTGAGTCCAGCCTCATGCCAAGACTTTAGCCCCAGGGCAGGCCTGACCAGCCACTGGCCAGAGGGACTCCAGATCACCAGCTGCTGTGGCTGTTTCCAGAATTATCAAAACAAAGATGCGAAAGACAAAGTGAGAGGTCAGTGTAGTCTGGACTTTGGCACCCAGTAAGTGGGAGTGCATGGTTTTTGCCCCCTGGGGCGAGAAGCTACTGAGACACCAGCGCCATGTGGCAGCTTCAGCTCCTGGACTGCAGAGCATAGGGGGACCAAGCACTAGTATGAAGGGTAATCCCTCTTTCTTTAACTTTCTTGGATCTGGATTGCAGTCTAGGGTGGAGGTCCTGGGGTGTGTGTCCAGCTTACCAGAGCATGTGGATACCTCAGAGAGGGCACCCATCTAATACCTCCAGCAGCTGAGAAAACCCCAGCATTTGGAATGAAAGGAAAATACAAGCTGGTTAGAGGCCATGGAGAACCTTAAGAAGCAGATAAGAGAAGTGGAGGAAAAATTGGGAAGATAAATGAGAACAATACAAGAAAATTATGAAATGAGAGTCAACAGCCTGACTGAGGAAAATAATACCTTAAAATACAGACTGACTCAAATGGCAAAAGAAGCTCAAAAAGGCAATGAGGAGAAGAATGCCTCAAAAAGCTGAATTTGCCAGATGGAAAAAGAATCTCAAAAGCTCAATGAGGAGAATCATTGCTTCAGAATTAGATTGCAGCAAATGGAAGCTAATGACTTTATGATAAATCAAGATGCTGTTAAACAGATACAAACAAATGAAAGAATAGAAGGCAATGTGAAATATCTCATGAGGAAAACCACTGACCTGGAAAATGGATCCAGGAGAGATAATTTAAAAATTATTGGACTACCTGAAAGCCATGATCAAAATAAGAACCTAGAAATCATCCTCTGGGAAGTTCTCAAAGAAAACTGCCCTGAAAAAGATCCCCAAAAGAAAACTCCTAGGAATATTATAGCCAGGTTCCAGAATTCCCAGATTAAGGAGAGAATATTACAAGCAGCCAGGAAGAAACAATTTGAATATTGTGGAAACACAATCAGGATAATCCAGGATCTGGCAGCTTCTACATTGAGGGATCGCAGGGCTTGGAATATGATATTCCAGAGGTCAAAGGAGCTGGGATTAAAACCAAGAGTCACCCACCCAGCAAAACTGAGTATCATGTTTCCGGGGAAAATATGGTCATGCAGTGGAACAGAGGACTTTCAAGCATTCTTGCTGAAAAAAACAGAGTTGAATAGAAAATTTGACATTCAGATACAAGAAGCAAGAGAAGCATGAGAAGGTAAACAGGGCAAAGAAATCATAAGGAAATTATCAAAGTTGAACTATTAACATTCCTACATGGAAAAACAATAATTGTAACTTATGAAACTTTTCTCAGTAATTGAATGGAATAGAAATATATGTCTATATATGAAGGTATATGGGCATATGAATACATATGTGAATGTGTATATATATATATATATGTTTACAGGTATACATAGATGGGCACAGGACCAATTTAACAGAAAGGGATGATACTTCAAAGGTGAAATTAAGAGGTGAGAGAGAAATATAATGAGAGGAGATGGGGAGAGACATATTGGGGTAAACTATCTCATACAGAAGAGGCAAGGGAAAATGGTTACAATGGAGGGGAAGAATAGGAAGGCAAAAGGGAATGGGTCAACCTTATTCCCATTGAATTTGGCTTGAGGATGGAATGAAATACACACTAAATAGGGTATCTCACCCTCCAGGAGAGTAGGGGGGGAAGGGGATGAGAGGGGGGATGATGGAAGAGAGGGCAGGCTGGGGGGAGGGAAGTTGGAAGCACCCACTTTTGAAAAGGGATGGGAATGAAGTAGAGAATAGAATAAGTGGGAGGTGGGATAGGAGGGAGGGAAATAAAGTCAGTTTTTTACAATATATCTACTATGTTGTTGTTTTGCATTAGCCACACATGTATAACCTATACTGAACTGCTTATCTTCCCAGTAAGACTGGGTGACAAGGAAGGAAGGGAATGAATCTGGAATTCAAAGTTTTAAAATCAAATATATATATATATGTATATATATATACTATTATTAATAGTATTTTACATGTAATTGGGAAATAAGATATACAGGCACTGAGGCATAGAGATCCACTGGAAAAGTTGAAAGGGGTATGGGAGAAAATATGGGACAGAGCAGATTGGAGGAGGGGATATCCTGTGGGACTGCTATTTTGGGGCGGTGGGTAGGGGAAAAATGGGGAGAAAATTTGTAACTCAAAATCTGGAGGAAACGAATGATGTGAATCAGAAGTTAATAAAGCATTTAAAAAAAGGGAAAAAAAGAACTCACATGACAAAAAACAGAATAATGACAGGCTTTTCAGAAATAACAAAGGGAAAATATCAAAGTTAAACAAAAATATATACACATCTCCAAAAACCAGTGTCTGACCCAAAAAACCTAGTCTGAAAATATGACTATAAGTGTTTAAAAATAGAATTCAATGCAAAGAAAAACAAGACAGAAGAATCATCCATAACTAGAGGGATCGCTATAAGCAAAAGAAGAGGAAATGCAAATTAGGTGATTAATAGACATCACAATACTTTTAATTTCTCTTGTTATATTTAAACTTACAAATGTAAATATACACATATATGTACATACATAAGTGTGTTGGTCTATTCAACTTTATATGCCCTCTGGTGGTCAGGGGGAATACTGCAGCCCTTTAGAGAGATCCATCCAAATAGGTGCCAGAGCAACTGTTAACTGGACCATTTTTCTGGGAGAGAAAATGATGTCTTCTCTTTCTTTGTTAGTTAGTCGTCAAATTGTCATCCCAACTTCCTGTAGAGTAAGTGTGGACTATTTGTATACAGCAGTGCCCCAAGGTTCTCATTCAATAATCATCTACTCACACCCCCACCCAAATACATACACACACCATAACCTATGTCACATGACAATTTCAGATAAACATGAGATTTGTATAATGTGATAAAGAGAAAATACAGGAAATAGAGGACAGCCAAAATGTCAGAGTAAAGATGGGGATTGACGTGAGCTGTCCCAAATTCCCTACAAATGATGTTAAAATAGTACCTCACAATAAACAAACAAGAGGATGGGGTAAAACAAGTCAGCAGGAAAAGTTGGCATCACTGTGGTGAAAGGGGAGCATAGTTCAGTGTAGGCTGTACCAATATACACCCTGACTAGCAAGGCTACAGCAGGCCTTAGGGGAAGTGACCAAATCTGCAGCAGAGCTCTCAGCCCACAGGTGGTAAGGAGGTTAGACAAATGACCAAAAGGAGATTACAGGTGACACTTTGCTGGAACTTGGGGCAGGACTCTGTTGCACTGACCATACGTGGTTTTAGGTCATAGTCCCAGTGTGAGGAGGATCAGTAGCAGGAGTGGGGACCCCAGTCACAGTTCCTGGAAGAAGACAGCGGTTGTGGTCACTTACAAACTAGAGCACAGGCCAAAAGAGCAGTGACCACACTTTTCCTTAGATTATACCACCTCGGAAGCATCAAAAATTTATAGACTCCCAGAACTAGCTCTGAGGGCAGCAACATGAAAAATCTGAAGCTTGGGACAGTGACCTCTCCAGCCTGGGATCAGAGCCCAACTTTAACAGAAAGTTAAAAGTCAAGAAAACAGAATAGGCCAAATGGTAAAAAAAAAAAGACAGAAAAATCTAGTGAAGAGAAAAACTCATTAAAAAGTGAAATAATTCTTTCACTTTGACAATCAAGCTCCTTCCCTGGAATTGATTGTCTTCTATTCAAGGAAGAGTGATTAGATTCAAGTGAGACCAAGGACTTCAGGGTAAGACATTTTCATGATATTATTTCTAAATATCTATAAGTTAAGTGTTATATGCTACTACAGCATATACTCTGTATTTTTGAAGGTGTTTCTTATGCCCCAAAATTAATTGGTTTTGTTTTCTTATCCCTTCCTTCCTTCCTTCTTTTATTTTATTGAGGAGTTTTAATTCATTCACATATAGTGTAATGATTGTGAGTCTGGTATTTTTCTTCCATTTCATTCTTTTGTATTGATTTTTCTCCCTTTCTTAGATCAGTACTTGGTGTTTGCAATTAGTTTTTCTCAGAGTAATTTGATTACCAACTCATTCCACAGATTCTCCCTTCTTTACCTTGACCTAATTAAAGTTCCTTGAATTTACTTTTTCTTTCTTAATTATTTGGTCTTTTATCTCATCCCTGCTCCTTTACTCCTCTATTCTGTTCTGAAGGTTAATTTTAGTTGACGGTTTTTATGCTTATGAGCAGAGTGGGGAAGGGAGGAAATAAGCATTTATATATTTTCCTACTATGTGCCAGGGTGTGTCAAGCACTTTACAAATTCTCATCTGTGGCTCCAGGAAACTGTAGCATGCACAGTGGCCACACCCTGGCAAAACCATTTCAGCAGATGGGCTAGAACAGTTGAGGGAAATCCCAGGCCTCAACCCTGTCAGTGAGTTAGACAGATGTCTATCCCAAACATGTGAAGACTCTTCCAAATGGAATGGGTAGATAAAAATAATTTATTCCAACAGCCATAAAGGCTAAAGCAGGCACTGTGGCATGCTTAGAGCTTGATCAAACATAAAATTGCAAAGGTCATCCACTGCACCCTGAGCCATTACCAGATGTCTTGACTTTTGTCTTACCACTGGACTTCAGTGATTCTGGAGGAGAGTGAGGTTGATGACTTTGTGCTATTCTGCCTCATTTAATATAATTCACATGTAAGTCAAGACATCAACCTGTAATGTCATTGACTCTCTTCAAAAATGAGAAACAAACAACAACACAAAAGGGTCGAATGGAAAAGGAGGTAAAAAAGTTCACTGAAGAAAACAGTCCCTTAAACATTATAATTGGGTAAGTGGAAGCTAATGATTCCATGAGATACCAAGAAATAACAAAACAAAATCGAATGCTTGATATACATTAGATAAACCCAAAGATCTAATCTGTTGGGACAAGAACTCAGTATCTGACAAAAAGTGCTGAGACAACTAGAAAATAGTATGACAGAGATTAGGTAGAGACCAAAATCTCACACTGTATACCCAGATCAGGTCAAAATAGGGACATGAGTTAGATGCGATTTAGGATGATATTATAAGCCAGGCAGGGCTTCTTAAATTTTTCCCACTTACTACCCATTCAGCACTTCTTAAACTGTGGATCATAACCCCATATGGGGCTTATAATATAAGCAAATTAGTAGAGTACAGAATAGTTTACCTGACAGATTTGTGGATAAGGGAAGAATTTATGACCAAATGAGATACAGAGTATTATGAAATATAAAATAAATTATTTTGATTATATTAAATTAAAAAGGTTTTACACAAACAATACCAATGTAGCCAAGATTAGAAGGAAAGTAGAAAACTGTGGGAGAGTTTTTATAATAAGTTTCTCTGACAAAGGTCTCACTTCTCAAATAAATAGAGAAAAAGTCAAATTTGTAGGAATATAAGTCATTTCCCAATGGATAAATGGTCAAAGGATAGGAACAGGCAGTTTTCAGATGAAGTAATTACAAATTAAAACAACTCTGAGGTACCACCTCATACCTATTAGATTAGCTAATATTACAGAAAAAGAAAATTACAAATGTTAGAGGGAATATAGAAAAATAGGGACATTAAAGAGCAGTTGGTGCAGTTGTGAACTGATTCAGCCATTCTGGAGAATAATTTGGAGCTATTCCCAAAGTGCATGCCCTTTGTATAAAGGGCATAGAGCTCTGTATACCCTTGACCCAGCAATACCACTATGAGGTCTGTCTCCCAAGGAGATCTAAAAAAGGGAAAGGATCTATGTGTAAAAAAATATTTATAGAAGCTCTTTTGGAGTGGCAAATATTTGGAAATGGAGGAGATGCCTATCAATTGAGGAATGACTGAATGAATTGTGGCATATGATTTTGATGTAATACTATTGTGCTATAAGAAATGATGAGCTTTTTAGAAATGATGCTTTCAGATAAATCTAGAAGGACTTATATGAACTGATGCAAAATGAAGGGAACAGAACCAAAAGAACATTGTACACAGTAACAGTAACATTATGCAATGATCAACTGTGAATGATGCAGCTACTCTCAGTACTATAATGATCCAAGACAATTCCAAAGGACTCATGATGAAAAATGTTATCCATATCCAGAGAAAGAGCTGATGGAGCCTAAATGCATATCAAAGCATTCTTTTGTTTTCACTTTCTTTATTTTTTCATGGGTTTTTTTTTTTTTGGTCTGTGTTTTCTTTCACAACATGCCTAATATGGAAATATGTTTTGCATGAAAGCAGATGTATAACCTATATCAAATTGCTTACCTTCTGAGTGAGACGGGAGTGGAGGGGAGGGGAAGGGAGGGAGGAACAGAGAGAATTTGAAACTCAAAATTTTAAAATAGAACGTTAAAAATATTTACATACAATTAGAAAAAAATATTATGAAAGAAAGCTGAGTTTAAATAACCTCAACATAATACATTCACTATAATAATATAAACAATGATAATGCATAAAGGCAACAAAAATTAGGTAAAAATATAATAAACATTGTTGGTTCTATATCATTAAAGTAGCATGTGCCTATCCTTTCTATTAACAATCAGTTGAGAAAAGTAGAAATTAACATGTTTATATTAGTGACATTTATTCTATTAGATAGTTTATTCCTGCTATGAAAGAATATACTTTGGGGATCATGGGATATTTGTTGTGCCAAAATAAAATCTGTCAAATATATATGTTTATAGGTACATATATGCGCGTGTCTACACATAGATACATATATACACATATGATACATTTTATTTTGACACAACAATGTATCTTCGTGTGTGTGTATATGCGCGCATGTGTGTGCATGTATAAATGCTGTAGACCAAACACAATAAAATTTACAAACTGCAACCTAAGGACAAGAGAAGATAATATACGAAACATAAACAAAAGATAGTGACTTACAATGACATCTTGAATAAAGAGTGAATTAAAGAACAAATCATAGAAATACAAATAAGCATTTAGTACAAGGCAAAGAAACTAAGTAAGATGAGTAATATTTTCAGCAAATTAGCCATATAGAACATAAATCCACAAAGAGACAAATCACCAAACCTTTATTAAACATTATTCTGAGTCAGGAACTATGCTGAACCCTAGGGATACAAATACAAACAGAAAGAAAATGCTTATCCTCAAGGAGCTTCCATTCTAGTGGGGCAAGACAACCCATAAAAGGGAGCTGAAAAACATGGGGAAGGGGAAAAGTACTCATATAGGATCATGATGGTGAAGCCCAGAGAGGCAGAAGTAAGGAAAGGAGAGGAATGAAATATGCCTGTTCTGGGCCCTTCCTTAAAATGTGGGTTCTGAGAGGAACTCACCAGTGGGGCAGGAGGACAACAGAGGAGAAAGGAACTTCCAGGGTAAGAAAGTAGCTGAGACATGGCAGCAAAGCCTGATGTTTTATATGTAGAGAAGATAACAATAATGACTACTACTACTATTACAGCTAACATTTACATAGTGTCTTAAGGTTTGCAAGGCACTTAACAAAAGTTATCTCATTTTATCCTGCCAACAGCCCTGGGAAGTAAGTGCTATCATCTCCATTTCAGAGATGAGGAAAATGTAGCAGAGACAAGTTAAGTGACTCACCCAAGGTCACACAGCTAGTGAGTGTCTGAAGCTGGATTGGCATTCAGGCCTACACTCCAGGTCTAGCACTCTATCTACTATACTACTTAGTTTGGAATAACAAAAAGCACCAAGAAATTACTGAAAGAGAAATCTCAATCAAAATAACTACAAAATGTATAAAATATCAAGGAGTCAACCTACTAACCATATATAAACACAATTAAGAAATGGTTTTTGTAGGAAAACAGAAAGACTTAAATACCTGAAACGATAACAGGTGACTCTGGTTGGGTGGAACAAATATAAAGAAATGAAGCTAATACCTCAATTCATTTACAGACATTGTGCTACACCAATCTAATAACCACATTACTACTTTATAGATCAAGACAAATTAATAATAAAAAATTGTTTGGAGTAAATAAAGGACCCAAAGAAGCTGTCATTCTAACGTGAGAGACAATAAACAAATGAATAAGTATATAGTGGACATATATAGCATGGAGAAGCCATTAGATGCTGGAAGGACCAGGGGCTGACCCAAGCAGGCAGTGGAATTTGAGAAGAGCTTTGAAGGAAGCTCAGGAAATTAAGAAGTAGAGGTAAAGGGACAAGACCTTCTGGGCATTGGGGACATAAAATGCTGTGCTGGGAAACCACAAGGAGGTTGATGTGGTTGGATGGCAGAGTGAGTGACGAGGAGTAAAGTGTTGGACACTGGTAAAGTCAGAAGGGGACAGGTTATAAAGAATTTGAAATGCTACAAATGGTCTTTCCATGTCATCAGAAGTGATAGGGAGCCACTGAGCTCATTCTGAGGGGTGGGGTGCAGGTGCAGGGACGAGATGGTAAGATACAGGCTTTAGGGGAAAAAAATCACCTTGGCAGCTGAGTGGAGGGTGGATTAGAGTGGGCAGAGACTTGAGGCAGGGAAAGCAATTAAAAAGCTATCATGGTGGTTCAAGGAAGAAGTACTAAGGGTCTGAACTAGGATTGTGACTATGTGAGTAGACAGAAAGGGTCATGTACAAGAGATATTGGGAAGGTAGAAATGATAAGATCTAGCAACAGATCAAATACATGGGGGTGGAGCATGAGATTGAAGAGTTGGGAATAACTGACATTTTAAGCACAAGATAGTGGTGGCTTCCACAATAATAGGGCACACTGAGGTATAGGGTTTGGGGGAAAGATAATGAGTTCTGTTTTTGACATACTATGGGATATTCAGTTCAAAATGTATATATATATGACTGTAGCTCACCAGAAAGATTAGGGAGATATAGATATAAATATAGACATATATATAAAAATCTGGGAATCACTTGCATAAAGATGACAATTGAATCCAAACAGCTAAGTGAGTCTTCAAGGTATATTGTAAACTTATCAACAAAATTATTTAGTACTGGCTACAAAAGAGGGAAAAAAGATATCAGTAGAACAGGGGAGATACACAAGAATCAGAACCAATTGAATTCAGTAGTCTAGTATTTGATTAACCCAAGTACATAAAGTACTAGGGGATAGACTGGCACACTCACTATTCAAAAAGAACTGCTGGGAAAACTAGCACATTAACAACAACAACAAAAAAAGTTACACATCAGCGTCTTGCATGATGCACCAGAATCAACATGTTCCAAATAGATTCTGAATCTAAATATAAAAGACCACATAAGACAAAAGTGAGGAGATGATGGAAAGAGGTAACTTTCAAGCCCATGACTGAGGAAGAATTCTTCAATAAGCAAAGACAAAGGAGAACATCAAAGAAAAAATAGTCATTGAGTTCACATATAAAATCAATGCAGTTGGGATATAAAAGGGAAGTTGATGTATGGGAAAATGTCATTACATAAAATATCTCTATAGGATTACTGAACCAAAAAAAAAGAAAAAAGAAAAATGCGAGAAATCCAAAGAAACAGAAAGACATATAGACTTCTCCTCATTGCCTTTTTGAGCCTCTTTTGCCAATTGAGTTAGTCTATTTTTTAAGGTGTTATTTTCCTCAGTCAGGCTGTTGACTCTCATTTCATAATTTTCTTGCTTTGTTCTCATTTCTCTTCCCAATTTTTCCTCCACTTCTCTTATCTGCTCCTTAAGGTCCTCTATGGCCTGTAACCAGCTTGTATTTTCCTTTGAAGCTTTTGGTGCAGGAGTTCTGACTTTACTGTCTTCCCCCTGTTCCATGCTTTGCTCTTTTTTGTCCCCAAAATAGAAGTCTAATGTTGGAATCTTCTGTCTGCTTTTTTCCTTTGCCTGGTCATGTTGCCCCTCAGTCACTTGACCCCTGGGCTTTTTTGCCACAGTAGGACTCTGCCACCAGACAGGGGAGCTTTTGTCCCAAACACTGGGGTTTTCTCAGCTGCCGGAGTTACTAGATGGGTGCCCTCTCTGAGGCCTCCACGGGCTCTGACAAGCTGGACACACACCCTAGGACCTCCACCCTAGACTGCAATCCAGATCCAAGCAGGTTAAAGCAAGAGCAATTACCCCTAAGACTGGTGCTTGGTCCCCCTACACTCTGCAGGCCAGAAGCTGAAGCTGCCAAGTGGCGCTGGTTGGCTGTGCCAGCATCTCAGCGACTTGTCAAGACATATAGACTGATCTAAACTTTACCAAGATAACTTCAATATGACAGTGGTTCTGTTGTGGGATTTCCTTTAGCTTTGTTTAGGGGCTGTTCAAGTAGGAGTGAAGAAGGCAGATGATGGGAATAATCCATGTCTGAGGTTTCAGAACATAAGTATGGCAAGAGGACAAAGAAGTGAGATTCAAGAGCTGAGGACAGTGTAGAGTTGAAATAGCTAATTACTGAGCTGAATTTGGAGAGGGAAGAACATGACATCAGAGCAGTGGAAATATCCTCAGAAAGTACTAAAAGGTAGAGGGAATGGAGGCCACATAAACAAAATATAGTAGGAATATGGGTTTTGGTTTGTGTGTGTGTGTGTTTTTGAGTTAATTTATTTATTTTTAGTTTACAAAATTCACTTCCATAAGTTTTAAATTTTCTCCCCTTCCTTCCCCTCTCCCATCCCCCAGATGGCATGCAATCTGATACAGGCTCTACATATACATTCCCATTAAACATTTTCACATTAGTCATGTTGTGTAGAAGAATTAGAATGAATGAGAGGAACCATGAGAAAGAAAAACAAACAAAAAAGAAACAAGAAAATAGTCTGTTTCACTCTGCATTCAGACTCCATATTTCTTTCCCTGTATGTGAAAGGCATTTTCCATCATGAGTCCTTTAGAACTGTTGTAGGTCCGTGTATTGTTGAGAAGGACTAAGTCTATCAGTTAGCCATCACACACTGTGGCTGTTACTGTGTACAAAGTTCTCCTGGTTCTGCTCACTTCATTCAGCATCATTTCATCATTTCTTATAGCACAATAGTGTTCCATTACTTTCATATACTTCTTTCCAGGTTTTTCTGAAGTTTTTTCTCTCTCAATTTTTACCCTGTCCCTCCTTATGAGGTTTTTTTTTGCTTCTGACCACCACCTCCCTCAATCTGCCCTCTCTTCTATCAGCTCCACTCCCTTTTTCTTCCCCCTTCCCCATCCTAATTCCCTATATGGTAAGATGAATTTCCATGCCCACCTGAATTTGTATGTTATTCCCTCTTTGAATACAATCAAGCAAAAGTAAGGTTCAAACAAAGCTCATCTATTCCTTTTTTCCCTCTACTATAATAGGTCTTTTGCACCTCTTCATGCAATGTTATTTATCCTATTCTGCCTCCCCATTTCTTCTTCATTCAGTATAATCCTCTTTTTCACCCGTTATTTTTTTATATCATCACACCAGAGTCAATTTATACCCATACCCTCTGTCTATGAATACCCCTTCTAACTGCTCTAATAAAGATACAGTTCTCAAGAGTTACAAGTATCATATTCCCCTGTAGGAATGTAAACAGTTCAATCCTATTGGATAGCATGATGGGTTTTTTTTAATTTTTTCCTGTTTACCTTTTTATGCTTCTCTAGAGTCATATTTAAAGATTAAATTTTCTGTTCAGTTCTGGATTTTTACCAGGAAAGTTTGAAAGTTCCCTTTTTCATTGAATGTCCATCTTTTTTCCCTGAAAGATTATATTCAATTTTGCTGGATAATTGATTCTTGGTTGTAATCCAAGCTCCTTTGCCTTACAGAATATTATATTCCAGGTCCTCTCATTCTTTAATGTAGAAGCTGCTAAGTCCTGTGAAATCCTGACTGTGGCTCCTTGAAATCTGAATTATTTCTTTCTGGATGCTTGTAGTATTTTCTCTTTGACCTGAGAGTTTTGGTTGGCTACAATATGCCTTGGAGTTTTCATTTGGGGATCTCTTTCAGGAAGTGATTGATGGGTTCTTACAATGACTATTTTACCCTCTGCTTTTAGCATATCAGAACAGTTCTCCTAGATAATTTCTTGAAAGATGCTGTCCAGGAACTTTTTTTTTTATCGTGGCCTTGAGGTAGTGCAATAATTCTTAAATTACCTCTCCTAGATCTATTTTCCAGGTCAATGGTTCTTCCAATGAGATATTTTACATTTTCTTCTATTTTTTCATTCTTTTGATTTTGCTTGACTGATTCTTGATGTCTCATGGAGTCATTAGCTTCCACTTGCCAATTCTAATTTTTAATTAATTATTTTCTTTAGCTAGCTTTTCTATCTTCTTTTCCCTTTGCCCAATTCTACTTTTTAATGAGTTGTTTGCTACAGTGAATTTTTTTTTTCCATTTGACCAACTGTATTTTTAAGGGATAATTTTCTTCAGTCAATTTTTGTCCTTTCTTTTGAAAGTTGTTGACTCTCTCTTGCATAACTCTCATTCCTTTTCCCAATTTTCTCCTACCTTTCTTATTTGACTTTTAAAATCCTTTTTGAGCTCTTCCAAGAAGGCTTTTTGGGCTTGAGATCAATTCCTATCCCACTTTGATCAGAATGCAGACAATGCTGTCCTCTTCTTAGTTTGTGTTTCAATATTCCCTGTCACCATAGCAGCGTTCTATGGTCAAGGCTGTTTCTCTCTCTCTCTCTCTCTCTCTCTCTCTCTCTCTCTCTCTCTCTCT